>NW_010323321.1:924-3442 GCF_000700745.2 Antrostomus carolinensis | reverse complement strand
TGCTTTTCATTTGGGGCTGAATTTTTGGATACCATCAGAGACTGGATCTGTGCCCTCGCAGACTTTTGGTCTCATCCAGTTCTTCTATCCTTAAACCTTTCTGTTGGTCCAGCCCTAAATACCTAAGGAGGGAAGAGCAATGGGTTTGATGCCAACCGTGCAGGAGTGCTCCCCAGAGCACTATTTTGGGGTGAGAAGGGACAGAGGAGGTCTCTTACCCCTCCTTGGAGCAATGTATGGGGTTGGAGGGAGGTTGCTCAAGGCCAGTGGGAGAAGTCAGGGTTGCAAACCCTTCCAGTTTTTCACCTGAACCAGAGGCTGGAGATGAGGGTTTGACAGGGGAGAGGGGACAGATTCTTGGCTCTGGGTCTACATCCATGTGGCAACTGCCTCCTCTGCTGCTTTGGGCTGTCTGGTGCAGAGGACAGGCTCGTGTGCCGTGGCAGGGTGAGCACGGAACCTCTCCCTGCAACCCTGCACAAATTGCTCAGCCTCTGGCCAGGCTGCTGCTATGCAATTAAGAGCTTTTACCAGTGAGAGGCTTAATTAACTCTGGCTTTCTAGGGTTATACCCACACGTGTGTGTTTTACAACTGAGCCTTTCTGTTAGATTAACCGGAGTTTGGCCCTGGATGCAAGGAATTCCCTGTGGGACTTGCTTGGGTCATGGCAGTATTTCACTTAGCTGATGGTCCTGGGCTGGTGGGAGAGATACAAACTACGTGACAGAAGCATTTCCATGGGAGGAAGGTGAATGCAACGGGGATGGAGTATTTTAGGGCCTTGAAAACCATAAACCACCAGTGATGGAGATCCCACCACCCCCTGGGCAGCTTGGACCAGTGCTGTATTAAAGGAAGGTCTTGGTTTGAGCCTTGGCTGTCCTATTCATCTTCTGTCCAGCCTCTACTAAATCACCTTTACCCCTAATTCTTCCTGTCTTTAGATATTCAGTACCCAGCCCTGCAGTTTTCAGGGTGTTTGAAGGTGTCTAGTGGAAGGGAGTGGTTTTTGGGTGGACTGTGTTAGGGGCTACAAAACTGCTCCTGGAAATACACAGCTCTTACTCACTTTCACAGCAGCCAATAATTTTAACAGGTTCATGTAAAAACAAGCCCCTTTTCCCATTCAGCTGTTGTTTTGTTGCAGGGGTGGATTTTTTTTGGATCTGAAATAGATACCCTTGGGAAGAGCTGTAACCCACTGACCTCAAGGGGATGCAGCTAACGTGCGTGAAGCACCCGCCGCTGGCGCTGCAGGAAGGAGTTAACCAGGGTCAGCAGCCTGGTATTTTTTTTTTCCTCAGCTGATAAGGAAAAGGAAGTTGATATTTGTGTCCCTGCAACAGCTTCATGGAATAGGAAAATAACAAATGGAAAAATAACACGTTTCTAAAGGTACCCTTCTTTCCTGAAGCTACACAATAATCGCTTGGGCCATCTCTCCTCCTGCCACACAAGAGCAAGCGTTGCTCATCTGTTTTGTAGGAACGTGGCTTTTCTCTCGTGGACAAGCTCATCATATGCCCCAGGAACATCCCACCTCTGCTGCAAAAAATTGGTGGTAGGATTGGTCTAAGTGGGGAGCAAACGGTTTGTGTTGGCTGTTACCCTGTGTCCTTCGCCCCATTTTCTCCCTCTTCTTCTCCCTCATTTAACTCCCAGCCTTGAGCTAAATGCATTTAGATTTTGTTGTTGTTGTTTTTGGCTTTTTTTTTGTACCAGATAAAATGTTTAAGGAGATTTGTGGGATTCCCACAAGTGTTTTTCACTCCTCTCTCTGTCCCCTGAGTCCTAGGCAGCTCCTTCAGTTGCTCTTTCATCAGCAAGGCCAAACTCTTCCATTGCTTGCAGGACTGCTAACGCACGTGAGTGATGGTGTGTGTTTGGGTCACTCTGGATATACCCCAAGTTAACTGAAAACTGACGTTAAACTGTGGTCCTCACACCTGGAGTAACTCCCTTTGCTCTTGCAGGCATCTTTGGACTTATGGCCACCAGAGGAAGAGGCTCCCTGGGTACCTACATGTAAATCTCCATGTTTGGCTCATCCCATTGATGAAAGATGAACTCTGGATGGGTTCACTGACCCATTTTGCACCACTATCTCAGGATGAGGTGAGCTGTCTCCTGCCAACACCCGTTTCCTCCAGGGCAGGCATGGCCTTGGCGGCCAACATTTGGGCAGAAGTCCACCTTGGATGAGGTTGATCCCACCCAAATAATTGCAGGGAGGTCTCTGGACTCACTGATATGAGATTGCCAGGATTAATATGGGTTTCCTCCCAAAGGCAAAGCTGAATCTGTGCTTAGGAGGGTACTTGGGTGAGGGTCATTAGTGTTGAGTGCCCAAATTTCTCCAGAGCAAACCCTGGGAGCATGTCTGGTTTGTGCAGAACACGCTCCTTCCCCTGTGTGCTCTGAGGAGCAGTGGCTTATGGATGCCTCCCCCAGACAGCAAAAGTGACGAGCTTTTTGTATCTAAAATTTGCAACTGTGCAGGAATGAGAAATGAGAAT
>NW_010323321.1:0-883 GCF_000700745.2 Antrostomus carolinensis | reverse complement strand
GGGGGTTGTTAGCATCCTCCCAGGAGAAGACATTTCTTTCAGCCAACCACCTCGACAATCTCATTATTATCTGCACACGACAGATAAATGAGCATTTCCACATAGTCAAAGCAAGTATTGATTAAGGCCCAGGCACCAGCTGATCAATGTGATGCTGTTTTTCCCTGGTTGGACATGTAGAGCTGCTCGGCTGGAGGTTGTCCCAAGCTCTTGGGGACTTTCCCCAGCATTAACAGCCATATGCACTCAGACAATAAGGGCCTGTTAGATTGTCCTAATGCAAGGCCAATCTGGGAATTAATCGGGATATTTGGAAGCACCTTAGCTGCTCGAGCTGATACAAGGTTCTGAGTTTCCTCTCCTAATCTCCCCCCAGGCAACCAGGATCTCCCGCAGGTCCCGGCGCTGGATAATGTGCATAAGCTGGTTACGGTGAATTTGCATGAATAAGTGGTCAATTCTGCTCGGGCTGAATGCAACTTCATTAAGGCTGGGTGATAATTTGAGCTTGTTTATTGCCTGCCCTTTGAACCCTACAAAGGAAAATTTTGAGCAACAATTGACTTTGTGTTTGGGGTTGTGAGGACTGGTCCTGCTCCCAGGCAGAATTCGCAGCTCCAGAAATGTCTTTTGCTCTTTGTTTCCCTCCACAATCACTCTGTGAAGGTGAATAATTATTGTGGGAAGTTTTATTTGGGGAAAAAGTTTAACCTTGCTCACAGGTGAGATAACAAACTGCTGGCTGGCCGTGGAGTGGCATGGAATGAATTAATGGTAGTTCCCTTCATGAGAGCTCAGTGTGATGGGTCTGCCCAACAAAATCCATGCCTGGAAATGAAATTGAGCTGGGATGGTGTGGTGGTTTCACTGGGCTGGCACTGGG
>NW_010323320.1:0-9664 GCF_000700745.2 Antrostomus carolinensis | reverse complement strand
TTAATTAATAATTGAAAGTCAGTTGTCAAACATTGAGAAAGACTAAAATACAGAGCCATAGTAAACTTAAAAATAGAACAAAACTATTTGATATTCTAAGACAGTGAGGAAAGAGGGGACAGGGGGAACCTAGATGTAATCTTGGGAAGCAAATGGCATTTAAACCACCAACAGCTCCTCCTTTTAACCTCAAATGGTTCTCTTTCAGCTACAGGCAGAGACAACCTTCAGTCTACTCCCGCTGTACTCCAGGTACTGCAGAGCCATTCAACCTGAAAGACATCAAGAGCAGAACTCTGCTGCTGCTCCCTTCTTAAACTTAAAAGCAAGACACAGGATGAAGTCTCTGGTTCTGGCTGAGAAAAATGAGCTGCACAGGTAAAGAGTTCAGAAGAGCGATGGAGATGGATTGCAGATCTGTGAACCTCAGCAAACAATACTTTTCCTCTTTTGTTCAGGAAAATTCCAGAGGTTGCAAAGTTTCAATAACAACGTTACACTGGACAACATGGAGGCTGGCTGTGTTCTCATTTATACAAACCTAATTTAGTATTACATTTCCTTTTCTTTCAGCTACAGCCTCTGTTTCTTGCAATCAGCAAGCCCAGTACTGACTCAAAAAAAAGCCTCTGGAAGCTCAGCTTTCTGTGTACTGTTGTGTAGGTACTTGCATCTGTAATTTGCTCTCACAGAAATAAATGCTAATGTGCTTGAAAAATGTGACTTAATTTTGTGATGTGAATGAGTTTTCCTATGTAAATCTCTCTATACAATTTGTATGTTATTCTTTCTAAAAACCAGAAACTACTACTGCATTATCGTTCCAGTTACAGAATGAATACTGAGATTTACATTCCAAATTTCACCACGGCGTGACACAAGGGAACTGCTCTAACTTCCCCTCCCAACTTGACTAACAACAGAAGTCTTTTCTCCAGGTTACATTCAGCATTCAAGATGGGTGAAAAAAAGAGACTTACTAAATGTGAAATAAACTAAGTGAAACACTAAACAGTGAAAAGACATTTCTGCACACTTCACAAACCCATGTAAGAAACTCTTGGTCATAAGTGCAGAAGGTTTTGACGTGTTATTCATCACGATTTTATCTCTTAAGAAAAACAAGGAAGATGATTTATCCCCAAACTCCTACCTCTTTGGCATCCAATCATAGACAAACTGATGGCCAATCACCATTTTATATAAATCTCCCTTCAGCTGCTCCAGAGAAAGAGCAGGGCAATTCAGAAGAAATATGAATTGAAAAAAAAAATCATTTTTAAAGAAGGGAAGTACACTAGACTGTAATTATAAATAAATATCCATTTCAGAGAGCAAGACTATAGAAAGATGCCTTTATAGAAGAGATTGTGCCTTCCCAAAGCAACTAATACGCATACATATTTCACCTTTTTGTGTTCGTACGCATACATATTTCACCTTTTTGTATCTGCACTGCTAAGTGGCACAGGGATGGAGTTTTGATGAAATTGTTTCTCAAAGCACATACCACCCACATATTGCAAAAGCCATGTAAATTATAGGCTAAACACATCCATCTACCATCTATCATTCAGAAGAGGTGTTTGATATGCAGTAGCCTTTGTCTCCTTCAGTTTGAGGCCAAAGTGCAGGATCATTTTCATTGCCCTTCAGTATCAGACAGTGGCAATATCCCATTTAAATTTTTCCATCTAAAGTAGTGAGTTATTATCAACAACATCATAGCATCACATCCTTGCTACAGTTATTTTAGTACATGAGGAAATAAAATAAGTGTGACTTGCCAAAAGCCATGTAGGCTGTGAAGAGAACTGAATGTAGATCTCCAGCTAGTGTGTTATCATCCTACTAAATTATCCTTTTTAAAAAAGTAGATGATTTCTAAGAACATGATATTTTCCTTCCTTTCCAAAGATTAAGTGGATCCTGCATTCCCTCTTTCTTGCTTTCATAGGTCACCATGCTCTGCAAACAGCTTGTTCCATACGAGCAAAGAGGACAGCTTAGAAAATGCACGCTGAATTTAGCTGAACTGAGATTGTACATCTTTTCCAGGTACAGAGGCTGGCAACTGCTTGGGTCCCACTGATGTTCTTTCTGACCTACATGGTCTTTTCCATTAATATCTGACAATGCTCTTAGGTAGTCCTGGTAAAGCTGGTTGCATATCAGTACTATCTCACTCATGTTTTTATTGGAAAAAAGCTACAGGATGAAGGGCAAAGCCATTAATGATAGAGATTCACATCTCTCAAGAAAGGAAGAAAGGACCTGTCCCAAGAGGCTGCATTCATACGTCTCCTCCATAGAGAATAACGTTAAATACTGAGCTGTGGTAAACGACACAGGCTAGCAAAAGAACATTAAAAAAAAAACCCATGAAAAATCATCTCTATGCTCATCTCTTTTACATAAGAGATCTCTTTTTTACATCTCTTTTTTTACATCTCTTTTACATAATAATGTACCTACTGTGGTTCAAGAAGAGAAAAATGTGTGAATTATTTGGCTTAAGCCTATGAAATATAACCAGAAACCAAAAGCAAACAGATAGTAGGAATCATTAGGAGCCTCATACCTATAACACCATATAAACTTGTGGTGAGCCTCATCCTGCAGTGTACTTAGGGGTAGTCACCTCTCTTAGAGAGGACGTATCAGGGAGATACAACAGTGAGGGTAAAGAGACCTGTGGAAACATTTCTGTATATTCAAAGTCTATGAAGATAAGTTCCCTCCAGGAGATATGATAGATTTCTGTATAATCATAAATAGCAGATACATGGCGATACAACCATTTCCCACTTAACAAAACAGGAGAAATGGGTACCCCAAGGAAACTATTAAGCAGCAGATTTAAAAAGAAATTGAAGAGAGAAGAACTTAAGCACTTTTCTACACAGCATATAACTCTCGTATGGAACTGACTGCGCCAGCATGTTGTAAAGGACAACAGCAAGATTAGCTGCAAAAAGTGATCTACAGAAAAAGGGGGTCCAGACATATGTTGGAGAAGACATGACTTCTGATTTATGCCTCTTAGTTCCAGAAACTAGGAGGCTATATGAGGGGCAGAATCACATTATACCCTACTTGTGCTATATTTTTCCCCTAATCATCCATAACTGGTGGGTGATGGAGCGGAGACAGGCCACTGATGAGATGAAGGATTTCAGCAATGCAGTACAGCTGTTGTGGTGTTCTCAGATCCACTGGCTCCTCTCTCCTACTGAACCCGCTCCCAGCTGCAGGCACAGTGCAGAAGCTGCTGTTTGCACTGGCTAATCTTCTCCTTAAAATGGATAAAGATCAACTGCCATCAACCCGGGAGTCTCATCAAGAAGCCTGCAGCTCCTAGCAGATACCAGTTGAATCATTGCTAAGTGGATCTCAGGTGCTGTTTGAAGTGCAAGAGAAGGTTGTCACCTGGGGCCTCCTCCATCATCTCTCCTTATCAGTGCGTGTGAGGTCAATGGTGAAAAGAAATGAGTCACGTGGACACTGATGTCAAACGGCCAGGACTCAGTTTAAGAAGGAGCAGGAACAAACAGCAGTCTTTCTCCACAAGGGAATAATTTGTCCCCTTCCGTTGGGAGATGATGTAATTGAAGCTTTCAGTCTGCCAAGAAGTGGAGAGTTGGAGGGATGCGTAGCTGTTCATGTCATTTTGGGCACAGTTGTTTCATTAAGCAAAAGACAAGTCATATAAATTAGGCACAAGAATCCCTGCTACATTTCTATGCTTTGTGTTTAGGCATGTAAAGCACTAGCATGGGTATTTTTGGCAAATTAAGGAAAATATAAATTAAAGGACATATTAATCACACATTCTATCTGTGGTCTAAACTAGCACGTATGTTCACTTTATATATGAACATATTCTTGAAGCTGCAGGATACTAATCTGAAAGACAAGCAATTCAAAGCTTCCTTGGTTGACACTCCAGGTAATTAGATTTTTTTCCCCTGACATCTTGTGTTTCATCTTACTTCATAACTAAATAATTTAGTGTATTTTTAAATATATATATAAGCATTCTAAACAGTAAGCTGTGTATGACCTACTTATTTTAAGTTTCCAATTCAAAAATAGATATTCCAGGAAAAAAAATTTCCTACGCAGTTGTCAACAGAAAGAAGTTAATTTAATCCATGAAACAAAGGCTTGTGGAGGTGAGACACACGCACCAGTAATCATGAGAAATCTTTTGAACTGCAGTACTAATTCTGCTAAATGAGTTTTCAATTAAAAAACAGCATTTCCCATGTGACTCTTGTCAGTCGCTAAAGCACATGACAGCTTCAGCTGATACCAGTGTGGTGGCTGTGACAGGTCACCCCACAAAGGATATCGAAAGTGCAACATATAATTGGCTTGATTGTAGGTATTCGCATATATATAAATCACAGGCTGATGTGAAGACTTCATCAGCATAAAATGGAGGTGGTTGCATTCTCTGTGCATGACTGAAGCTGTGAGGACATTCAAAGACTCCAATGCAGGGAGTGTCATTAACACTTTCACAGCCTCTGTTGAGCGCACAACTAGACTGATGGCACAGTAATGGAAGTGGGATCATCTGCAGTTTCTATCGCTGCTACATATTTACTCTACCCATGCCTTTCTTCCCTCCACTAAAAAAAACAGTAATAATAAAAAAAATCAAAATCAGCTGAGTCAATTATAAAAGGGTTTCAAGGCTGTTGGAAAATAGTTCAAGTCCTTAAACTTCAAGAGGCTTCTAAAAGGCCCTTTGAAGTCTGCAGGGGAAGACTCTGGAGCCACCACGGCAGCGCCTCTGGAAGATGCCTGCGGACAGGGAGCATGACCACTCTGGGGGAAAAACACCCAGGGAACTGGTCAGAAGGTTGGGAGAAAAAGAGGAAAAAAACCCTAAAAAGTGGTTAAATATAGTGGGTTGCCAGTCTGGAAGTCCCCCTGTCCCTCACTGCTGAGCTCGTAGATGGCTCAGGATAAACTGTAGCCATGCTGCCTCCAAATGCTCACACACAGGATCACTAGTACAGGTAGTCTCACATCTGACGAAGGCATCCCATGAGCAAACGTCCTTGCTGTTTCTAAAAACAAGAGAGAGCTGGGAAAGCATTTTTCTGCTATACAATTTCTGTTTAAAACAACAAAAAAATAGCAAACCTGTAAGAATTTATATTGGTTCTTGGAGGGGGCAACACTGAGGAAAGTATAATTTTCTTAAGCAGGCATACGGAGCCCCGCAATATGCACAGAAGGGGCTTCTTGGGTACCACTGATTTAAAATAAAGCTCCAACAAGGAAAAGAAATCCTTCCCTTGTTGCTTTACACAACCCACTGACATGGCTTTTTAATTTTCTGGAAGTTCAGAAGCTTTCACACCTGCATGCAAATGTACTCTACTCCTGCAGATGAAGAATGAGTTCAAGTATCTGCATCTGGCTGCCTGTGCCAGTGCCCACAGAAATACTGTGTGAGTTGTTGAGGGCAGAACTATTCAAAAATTTTGAAAGAGTTGAATATAAACAGCTCGGAGTGAGCGTGTTTAGGAAGCACAGATGCATGCTCACAGTTATCTGAGACTGGAAAGATTGGAACTAAAAGGAGTTAGAGTTACCAGTTAGGAGTTAGTTATCAGTTAGGTTTCACTGGTATTATAGTACTTAAAAAAAAATACTACATCTCCTTCCTGCATATATGATAGATAGATGGTGTGCACAAGGATGAAATTTTTCTGCATTACAGAACTTAAATTGGTGCACCTCACAAACTTAAAATCCATGAGATTTGAAATATTTCCAGAACACACAGATTGATATTGTTTGCCAAGCCCTTTTACATTTTACTTGAGAATATAAAAAACAAGCCACAGAGGAGTGGGCAACTAAGATAAAACAAAAACTAAAACTACTGCCAAGTTCAAGAGTTTTATTTTGAAAAACAAAGACAGAAAGCTAAAAGCCCAGTCCTGGGTTTCCTTGTTAAGACAGTGAGTGATTTTCCAGGTTGCACTTGATTTAAGATTTAACAAAAATATGCCAGAGAGCAGTAACAAGGTTACAGTCAGAAACATTAAAGTTTTTAACCAGGCAAAAGAAAGTTATAAAGCATTACAAAAATATTTGTCTAGAAGGTTTAAAATGGAGAGCAGGCAATGTAGGATTTCCAGCCTACACTTCAGAAACAAAATGGTAAAGCATTTCCAAAATGTCTCATGACTAACATCTACCAAGAAACAAAAGGTGAAACTGTGCAAAGGTTTCTCTCTGCATCTCTGGATCAAAAAAAATGGGGAGTTATTACAGGAAGACATCTGGATAAGTAAGCAATTAAAATAAATGTTTAAATAAACTTTTTTGAGTCAATGGTTTCAGAAACGTGAAGTTAAATGACACTTCAGAAATTGTTTGACCTCCTCCACTTCCATGCAAGACTAAAACAGGAGGTTATGGTTTCACAGTTGTTTTGAAAACATTAATTTGCCCACACAATTTTTGCCTTTTTATTGCAATGTAATAAAAATAACCGCTTGTCTAATACAGAAAAAGGTGTAAAAGTATGTCAGATAGTCACTAACCCTAATTACAAGTGGTTCACTGCAATAAAATGTTAAAATGGGAATACCTGCTGCAATTTTACATGGTGAAGAACTGCATCTCTGCCAGCACCCTCTGCAGACAGAGATGACCATGGAGTCAAAATGAAGCCCAGGAATTTTGGAGGAGGGAAAAATCAACTAGTACAAGCTAAAATTAAAAAATAAATTTGTGTGGCATCCATGTATTTCCACAACATCTAAAGCTTTACAACTGCTTCAATAAACCTTCAGAAACTGCAATTTCCCTCTTCCCCTTCAAGTGCTGTGCCGGGAGCAGGTCTGGGTACTTCTCCCCACAGTGACAACCAGGGTCTCGCAAAAGCTCACGCCAGAGCCTGACACAAAGGCTTTCAAGTGAGCCCAGCAAACATCGATGTGTGCTTTGCTGTACGCTTGTGTGTGCACATGTGGCTGTTCTGCTGGGAACTTAAATTAAACAAGAGGTTTAGTGCCCTGTGCCTGTGAAGCCTGCAGCACCTCCAGCAGTGGCTGCAGAACAGCAGTCTCCAGCGCTGGGAGTACAGGTCAGGGCACGAGCTCCGGCACGGACAGATGGGATGACAGCACACAACAGGGCTCACTTCCACGAAGGATCAGAGATGAGGCACATGGTTTTGCTCCTTCAGCACTACCCAGCACCCTCACCTGCCCCATGACTCGTTCAGGGTACCAAACACGTACACAGAAATCCTTCCTTATCGAGCTTCAGCGCAGCCCTCATGTTCTGACCCCTCAAACTGGGGGAAGAGGACCAGCAACACAGACGTACACAAGTAATGGGCCAGGGAGGACCAAAGGAGCCCAAGCACCAAACATGACATGGCAGGAGATGGCCAGCCAGCTCCAGCAGGACAGTCCCTTTTCCTGCTGCCACTGCAAGAATTTCAGTCATTATTATGGAAATTTCCCACAGTAGCTTTTACCACAGGGTAACAATAGGGTCCTATGAGAAATTAAAGCTTATTTGAGCTGGGTGGTTTGCCAGTTTAGAACACAATGGAGCTTTTTAGCAAAGGCGAGGTGTAATTTGCAGCTTTCTGCAACCAGGAAGGATGGTCCTTTCTCCAGAGCCTACATTTAACTGAGAGCATGATAAGTGAGGGATGGAACCGCCCTGTCAGGAATGCAAATCTCCCCCCATCACGTATGGGGGGGAACCTTGAATCACAGGCCAGAGAAATGCTAGCTTCTGCTTGGGAACAATGCTGCCTTCATCGTCCCCAAACTGATGGCTCCCTGTGACCCAGCGCAGGTTCCTCCCTCCCTGTCACATGAGACAGAGCCCCAGTGTGCCTGTTGTGAGCACGACCTTTCCCAAACAGAAGCCCAGTCAGCTTGCCCAGTCTCTGCGTCAGCTGCCTTCACCAAGGGCATGGAGGAAAAGAGGAAAACACCAGCTCCCAGCCCCACTGTAAGTGCCTGATGCCACCGGTGGGATCTGGCCAGTTCTGGTCCCTCGTGGCTGCAGCTTTGAGGAGTTGCACCATGGAATAAAAACACAGGGAGGAGTTGTGTACTGAAGCAAACGAGGACTGGAGCTGCTGCCTGCAGCATTGTTTAGAGTCAAAGCGAGGAGACCTCTGCCTTCCAAAAACCTCCTCAGAAAAAAATCCCAAACTACCAGAAATGTCCAATGGAAAATGAGAGAAAGGAGAATTAGATGGGCATGTAAACCCCATAACCCAAAGTCCAGCAATGCCCAGCTGTGTTGGAAGAGTTCCCACCTTCAGGAGCTGAGATAGAAACTGGGGAATCATCACAAGATTTCTCTAATCGCTTTTCTGCCTTTGGCTTTTCCCTGTGCTTCTCCCTAGCAAGAACATCCAAGATGGGCATTTGTATACTAAATGTATTATATTTGCATATCTTATATTTGCTTTTATTTCTTCTGGGTGGGTTGCCTTTGCTTTCCCCATTTAACAGGTAGCAGCAGCAGGGAAAGCCCAGTGACCTAAGGGGCAAATCCATCAAATAAGGGGCAACACAGCAATGACAGGCGATCACTCTAATTCAGCTCCTGTGTACAGCAGACATTAATTCAGTAGAATTAAACTCATGGAAATCCTGCTCAACAACATCCAAAATCTCTCTGACTTCTTCTGCATTGATACTGATGAACTCAAAATTCAGACAAGGCTAACCAAAGGTTTGCAGTCCCTTTCTGACAATCCTGAACCTGATTTATTCAATCTATGCTATGTCCGGTTTCTGTACTGAAATCATATAAAAGCTGTAAATTTGGAGTATCTAAATTTGTGTTCATTCAATTCCAGAGTGAAACAGAGCAGATGAGCATGTATGCAGTGGAAAGGATTCATTTCCAAGCTTCCCTGCAAGGGCTGCTCACCCCTCCAGCTGGATCTGCTCAGCAGCCCTCAGGAACTACCACGACAGAAGTTGACACAGCCTCCATCAGTCACAGTCTCCCTGAAACAGTACTTCCAACTCACTTCCAGATGAAAGGTCTTTTCAGTCTAGCTCTTGCCCACCAAGAAAACTGATAGAAAACAAATTAACTTGCAGGAAACCAATTTAGAGAGAATACAAACCCAGGCGTTTGTCAAAGTCGCACGGCAGCGCCAGCAGTGCCACCAAACAGTGACCTTGACATCCATTACGCGCTGGCCTCTGCAGTTTAACATGCATGACTTCCACAGAGGTCAATTAATCAAAGGCAAAACGTACAGTGCCTCTGGTTCTTGTGTTATTGTTTTGCTTTATAACACCTATGTATAGTGCACCATCAATCCCACCCCCAAAAGGATCTGTTCTCCATTAGCAAGAACATGATGAGTGGAAGAGAACCACAGTCTGGTTCTGTTTTCCATCTGGCTTATCTATCTTTGCAATTTTAAAACTTTATTTGTGTAAGCCTTATTGAACTAAATCTTATTTTAGAAGTCACAGCTCAAGACTTGTTTTTGATTTTAAAAGCCAGTGCTTTATTCAGTGGGCACTGCTATGAATTCTTTAAAACTGTTAATTGTCACGTTGCTACTTATTCTTTTTGTGTGGTACTTGAACTATCTTAATGACTTCAATATAATATAGAATCATAGAATCATAGAATG
>NW_010323319.1:3227-4788 GCF_000700745.2 Antrostomus carolinensis | reverse complement strand
AGTGGAGACCCTGGGGAAGTTGCTGGCTCATATAGAACAGAACTTGTACAGAAGAGGCACTGCCTACCTGGCTGGGGTGAGTGGGACCATGGGGAGGGGCTGCTGGGGAGGGGCTGAGCCCTTCTCCATGGAGCTGCCCTTGAGGTAGAGCCCTGAGCCTCAGTTGGGGGTTGTCTCAAGGCTTAACTGTGCTTGTCTGGCCCAGGACACCAAGTCAGTGGCTGATGTGGTTGTGTGGAGTACCTTGTTCCCTGTCCTCCAGGATGAGACTAGCCTGCCAAGTAAGAAATAGGGGTGCTGAGAGGAAGTGTTCCTTGTGTTCCTGTGGCTGCAAGAATCATGCTGCTCTCTCTGTCCTCTGTCTCCCTCTCCCACCTCTCAAGGTGAGCTGCAAGCACTCAGGACCTGGTTCCAGAGGATGACGCTCTCAGAGGCCTGCAGGAAAGCTGCTGATTCTGTTCTGATGCCCAAGGCACTGTTGGAGTTCAAGTCCTACCTGCAGAAGCAACCTCCACCCTGCTTGGCCATGGAGAGAGTCACCAGTAACGAACCTGAGGTGCAGCCCTGGCCCCTTGCTCAGCCCTGGCCCAAGGATGGGCCCCCATGGGGCTGGTGGCAACAGGTCTGCAGACCCTCACTGGGACCAGCCTTCCCCACAGGAGGAAGAAGGTTCTGAGCGTGCCTTGACGGAGGAGGAAATCACAGCTGCTGCAGATGCCTGGGCCCGCGGTGCTGAGGCACTGCCCAAGCCCTGGCAGCCTCAGAAACCTGTGTGAGTCTCCAGAGGACACTAGAGCTGCCTGTCTCAGACCTCCAAGGGGCCTGGCAGGGATTCCCAGGCTGATGCCACATTGTTTTGGGGTGAACCTGTTGCTCTTTGTGCCTGCCCTGACTGCCCCTGTCCATGCCAGGCTGCCAGTGGAGGGCATGAGGAACGTCCTGATCACCAGCGCTCTGCCCTACGTGAACAACGTGCCCCACCTTGGCAACATCATTGGCTGCGTCCTCAGTGCCGACACCTTTGCCAGGTGAGACCTGGCTGCAGGAAAACTCCCTGGGGCTGGAGGATCATCATGGGGGGTGAAGGGGGGGCTGTAGTGACCCCAACACCTGCACAAGTGTCAACAGGACCTGGCCTACAGGTACTGCCGCCTGCGGAACTGGAACACACTGTACGTGTGTGGCACAGACGAGTACGGCACAGCCACTGAGACCAAGGCAGTGGAAGAGGGGCTGACACCCCAGGAGATCTGTGACAAGTACAACGCCATCCACACTGACATCTACCACTGGTTCAACATCTCCTTCGACTACTTCGGCCGCACCACCACCCCGTACCAGACCACGTGAGTGGCTGTGTGCTCCAGGGGCTCACAGGGAGGGACCCCAACGTGCCTGGCTGAGGATGTGCTGTGGCTCTCCAGGGTTCCCTGACTGATAGGAGCTGCCCTTCTTGCTCTTCCATTCCTATCCCAGGATTGCCCAGGACATCTTCCAGCGCCTGCTGGCCCGTGGTTTCCTGCTGCAAGACACTGTGGAGCAGTTGCAGTGTGAGGCTTGT
>NW_010323319.1:1212-3183 GCF_000700745.2 Antrostomus carolinensis | reverse complement strand
CCTTCTGCAGCTACGAGGAGGCCCGGGGAGACCAATGTGATAAATGTGGCAAACTCATCAATGCTGTGGAGCTGAAGGTGGGACAAGATCCTTCTGGGGACCATCCCACCTTCATCTGCCCAGGATCCCTAACCTTGCCTGGCCTCCCTCCAACCTGTTGGTCATTTTTCTCCTGACAGAATCCACAGTGCAAGCTCTGCAGGGGTGTCCCTGTGGTGAAACCCACCCAGCACCTCTTCCTGGACCTACCCAAGGTGAGCTTCAGCCCTGGGGGAGTGGGAAGAGGACAGGGCACCCACCCCTTGAGACCACTGGCCATCCCTGTGTGTTCCCCCCACAGCTGGAGAAGCAGCTGGAGCCCTGGTTGGAGCAGTCCTGGGCCACAGGGGACTGGACGGCCAACGCTCGCTACATCACTCGCTCCTGGATTCGGGATGGGCTCAAACCCCGCTGCATCACCCGTGACCTGAAGTGGGGCACACCTGTACCCCTGGATGGCTTCCGTGACAAGGTGAGTCCCACCTGGCCCTTCTGTTGCTGCATCTGTCCCCAGGTGCCCTGCCTGGTGATCCCCAGCTCATGTGTCACTGTCCCCTCAGGTTTTTTACGTGTGGTTTGATGCTCCCATTGGTTATTTGTCCATTACGGCCAATTACACCGACCAGTGGGAGAGGTGGTGGAAGAACCCACAGCAGGTAGGAGCCTGGTGCTGCTGCAGGGTGGAGGTAGGGACAGAGCTGGATATCAGGGTCCAGTGATGTGCCCCCCTTGCCTACTCCCCCCCCCACTCCCCTCCCCCCCATTACCTATCAGGTTGAGCTCTACAACTTCATGGCCAAGGACAATGTCCCGTTCCACAGTGTCATATTCCCCTGCTCGCTCCTGGGTGCTGATGACAACTACACCCTGGTGAACCACCTCATTGCTACAGGTACTGGGGAGCCACCAGGGATGAGGAAGGGGCTCCACACATCCCCTTAGTACTGGGAACAGTCCAGTCTGTCCCACATAGGCACAAAACTGCATTTGCCCTCAACTTGGAAGCTCCTTTGAGCTTGGCATGAGCTTATTGGCACTTTAACAGAGCCTCCCTGTGTTGTGGGGCTGTTCCTCACCTGGGAGAGGGTTGGATCCATGCTTGGGCCCCGTGGTGGGGTCTCTCCTGCCTTCCCCAGAATACCTGAACTACGAGAATGGGAAGTTTTCCAAGAGCCGGGGTGTGGGAGTGTTTGGGGACATGGCCAAGGACACGGGCATCCCTGCGGACATCTGGCGCTTCTACCTGCTGTACCTGCGGCCCGAAGGGCAGGACAGTGCCTTCTCCTGGAGTGACCTCATGATCAAGAACAACTCCGAGCTGCTGAACAACCTGGGCAACTTCATCAACAGGTTCTGAGACCTCCTGGTGGTGGTGGTGGTGGTGGCAGGGTCTATCACTGTCCCCAGGGCTATGCTCACACCTGCTCTGCCTCTGTCCCCAGAGCTGGCATGTTTGTGTGCAAGTTCTTTGGTGGCACTGTCCCCAACATGGTCCTGACACTAGATGACAAGAGGCTCTTGGCCCGTGTCACCCTGGAGCTGCGCCAGTACCACCAGCTGCTGGAGAAAGTCCGGTGGGTAGTTGAAACCCCAGGGCTGGAGCATTGTCATGAGGGTGGGAGGGCAGAGACCTGACCTCCAGCAGGTGCTCAGCCCCCATCTACCTGCTCCCAGCATCCGTGATGCCCTGAGATGTATCCTGAGCATCTCTCGCCATGGCAATCAGTACATCCAAGTGAATGAACCCTGGAAACGGATCAAGGGGGATGAAAAGGACAGGTAGGGACAGACTCGGGGAGTCTGGGGGGGTGTCGGGGCTGGGAGCTGGCATTGATGGAGGGTTTCCTACCCCACAGGCAGCGTGCAGGCACAGTGACGGGTGTGGCAGTGAACATGGCTTTCCTTCCGGCTGGCATGTTTCAGCCCCTCATT
>NW_010323319.1:0-1182 GCF_000700745.2 Antrostomus carolinensis | reverse complement strand
TACATGCCCACTGTCAGCTCGGCCATCCAGGGGCAGCTCTGCATCCCCTCAGACTGCTTTGTCCTGAGCCACGACTTCACCTGCACCCTGCCCCCTGGGCATCGCGTGGGCACTGTAGGTAGTGGTGGGGAAGGTAGGCTGTGTCCCCCCAGGCCGTGCGTGGGTGGGATCAGGGGTGTTGGTCCTGCAGGGGTGACCCCTCTCTCTCTCCCTGGCTCCAGGTGAGCCCCCTTTTCCAGAAGCTGGAGAATGACCAGATTGAAACCCTGCGCAAGCGCTTCGGGGGAGGGCAGGTGAGTGGGTGGCAGTGCCCCTGCAGCTCCTCCACTCTGGGCACCTCCTAGTCCTCTCCACTTCTGCTTCCTGTCCCTCCTCACTTGCTGTCTCTCCTTTCCCAGCCTGATGACCTTGCTGTAGAGCCCCAGGTAACTCCCTGGCAACACCTCAGGGGTGCTGCAGCAACCCCTCCCCAGCATGAAGGGGGGTGGGCACAGGAGCTCACATCTATTTCTGTCCTTCTGCAGGCCAAACAGACCCCTCCAACCCCAGCGACCCCCATAACTCCAGGTGACCCCCAGCTGATCCAGGAGCTGTCAGAGGAGGTGGCCAAGCAGGTGAGTGGCAGACAGGGAAGAGCTGGCCCTGTCTTGCCCTTAACCCCTCTCCAAACCCTTATCACTCACCCACACCCCACCCCAGGGCAACTACGTTCGACAGCTGAAGGCCAACAAGGCAGAGAAAGCCCAAATTGACACAGAGGTGGCCAAGCTGCTGGAGCTGAAGAGGCAGCTGGCACTAGCAGAGGGTAAAAGCCCTGATGTCCCTGTGCCCAAGGGGAAGCAGAAGAAGTAGCACCTGGCTCTTCTCTACTGGATTGTAGAGCAGCCCCAGTGCTACCCAGAGACCAGACTGAGCTGTGCTGGTGATTACATGCGTGTAATAAAATGCAAAAACCTGTATTATACAATCACAAATCGAAGCAGCCCCCTCCCCACGGCATCAGTCCATGCTGGGGGCAGTGCCCCTCCAGTCCAAGGCTGCCTCCCAGGTCCTGGAGGGCAGCAGAGTCCTTGCCCCAGGGGCTGTGGGGCAGCATTAGCCGCCTAAGCCCGGCGCAGGTTCACGATGCGGTCGATGAGGGCGGCCCGTGTGCGTTCCACCTCGGTGCTGAGCCGCTGGATC
>NW_010323318.1:8140-8381 GCF_000700745.2 Antrostomus carolinensis | reverse complement strand
TTTAAACCTATATTTTCAAGTAAGTTGTGAGTCCTTACAGCAAGCTTGTCAGTGGGCAAGGCTTGTTAAAAGAAGCAGCAGAAAAGGCTAAGAGGAAACTTCACTGCTTGTCTGTCAAAGACACCTAGATTTTCCATGACAGCAAGAGTATGGCAGGGTTAAAAAGGAATTGTGGTCTGGAATGCTGTCTCTTAAGCTACAGAAATCATAGAGTCATTGAATGGTTAGGGTTGGGAGGGGC
>NW_010323318.1:0-8119 GCF_000700745.2 Antrostomus carolinensis | reverse complement strand
CAACCCCCCTACCATCAGCAGGGACACCTTCCACTAGATCAGATTGCTCAAAGCCTCATCCAGCCTGGCCTTCAACACTTCCAGGGAGGGGGCAGCCACAGCTTCTCTGGGCAACCTGTTCCAGTGCCTGACCACCCTCACAGTCAAGAACTTCTTCCTAATATCTAATCTAAGACTACCCTCTTTCAGCTTAAACCCATTTCCCCTTGTTTTGTCATTAACTGCCCTTATGAAAAGTCCCTCCCCAGCTTTCTTGTAGGCCCCCTTCAGGTACTGGAAGGCTGCTATAAGATCTCCCCAGAGCCTTCTCTTCTCCAGGCTGAACAGCCCCAACTCTTTCAGCCTGTCTTCACAGGAGAGGTTCTCCAGCCCTCGGATCCTCCTGGTGGCCCTTCTCTAGACTTGTTCTAACTGGCCCATGAAATAAAATAACCACAAATAACCACATTCACCATGCAAACACTAAGAATTGACAACGGACTTCTCTTTAACCTGAGCTAAAGCTCTCTTTGAAGGAAATTATTTTCAAATATTGCCCAAAAAGACTGCAGCAATTGTTGGGTGAATGTAATGCCTATCAGGAGGCATGTAACATGTCAACACACTAGAGATTGACAATTCATGACTTTGCTTTTCATGATATAGGAAGCTCATGAGATCTGATTTTTAGCTTTCTTTGTCAGTTCACCTCACTGGATAAGAATGCAAATTATTTCCTTTACAATGTTTCCATCGTAATAATGTTATCACCAAAGATTAGTACAGAAAATGTTTAACTTATAGCAATATCCATATAAATGAGATTTACCAGAGCGCTGAAACTAATATAGGAACTGATGCTCTGTTGACTCTCTTTCTATGTAAACACTGACATAAGTTCAAGACTATAAAAAAGGAGGTAAAATGATATTGTGTCAGAATAACTGGCCTTAAGAAAGAGGCATAAATTGCAACCAAATGAATCCTATTGGTGAGGCTCTATATTCTTTTTTAAGTAGAAGAAAAGCCCACTTAGAAGCGTCACATCAGAGAAGTATTCTAGAGAAATTAAAAATAATGAACTGGAAAAACATGCTAAGGAGCTGGAAACATTTGTTTGGGAACAAACATTTTCTTTCAAGGAAAACACATTTTTAAGGCAACTATTTGCTTTTAGAATGGAACAGAAAATTATTTTGAACATGTGGGGTTTATTGTGGTGGAAAACTTAGTTTTTATGCAATTCTAGTTGGGCCATTTTCCACTAACTTCAAAGGGATTTGTATTGACCACAGTGCAATCCAAAATATGTTCAGAAAATCTAAATATTCATTTGACTAAGACACAAACATGTATCTGCTGTTTATTTACCATAAGCATAAAGTTGTTTTAGGTAAAATGCCCCCTTTTCAATGTTACTAGCTATTGATTAAAAACATACTAAATAAAGCTGACTAAGAATAACCTGATGAAATTGCTTATCATATAGCCATAAATACAAGGGGATCTAATCATAATTACTCAGATATGCAGTTTAAATTCAGTTGGTATTGCTATACTTCAACCCTACAAGGACAATTTCCCTGGGAAGAATTCAAAGTAGGCTGCAAGGATTTCTTGGAAAAAAGTTACTTAAACTTTAGACTTGTAACAATTTTTAATTATGGGAAATTATAATAAAGTACTTGTAATTACAGGAAATATTTTGCTGTAGAACAGTTAGTGTTGATTTTTAAAGTTACAGATTGTATGTAGGTGCGTGCAGGGTTGTACTGCATAAAACTGAATCAAAAAAGAGTCATAGGCTAAAGAGTGAATTATTTCTTTCCCCTATTAGTGGTTTTTAGTACTTCAAATTACTAATTAGTAAATTGCTAGCTAAAGGTTCTCATGCAATTGAAAGCAAACAAACCACCTTTGGGAAAGTCTAATATTGCAATATATGTGAAAACAAAAGGATAGACTTTATGACAAATTAAGACTGCACTATGCAGCACAAGATTTAGGGGAAATAATTTCTGAGCCATAATCAGTCTCCTCAGGTGTGGCTACCAATCTTTAGCTGGGCAAATGATAGACTTTTAGTTCCCCAATGACTTAAAGTAAAAGTTTTTTGGTTTTGTGTTTTTTATAAAAACCATAAACAATAGGAACTGACTTAGTAACTTAAAAATAGCTTTTGACTTTTGGCCTACTAAAAGTTGAGCTTTTAAATAAAGTCAATTAAAAAAAAAAATGAAATTTTAAATAATGAAAGTGGGATTTAGTTCACAATAGAAATACACAAAACTTGGTCAGTGTTCATATTGTCTGTACAGCTGCAGTTGTCCAAGCATGGGAATTTGTTTTAGGATGAGCTTGGCTCCTTTGTCCCTTTAAAGGGGCTTAATCATATTATGACCACAGAATCACAGAATGTTGGGGATTGGAAGGGACCTTGAAAGATCATCTAGTCCAATCCCCCTGCCGGAGCAGGAACCTAAACGAAATTACACAGGAAGGCGTCCAGGCGGGTCCTGAATGTCTCAAAACATTGAGACATGATGGCCTAAATGTACATGGCTTGTGCCATGAGAGATCTCCAAAGGTATTAACAATGACTGTGAAGTCCTGGTAGATATGACACAAGGCCTTTGAAAGATTTATACCCTTCTGAGTTGTCAGACACTAGGTAGGATGACTTGCAGCAGCTCAGATAGGACCAGCCACCCTGCATGTAGGTGGCTAAGTCCTGCCCTCAGCATCTACTCATTCTAAATGCAGCTACCCACTCAGTGCACACACACCTTTATTATTCAGCCAAATCCCACCTGGATTGATTGATTTCTATCTTGTTTTTTAGATTTTGTTTTCAGAGAAAACATCCATTTGCTCTAACAAGGTTAAAAAAATAAATATTATAATATTTTTAGAAGAGTCCACATGAGACAGAAAATAGATGAAAATCTTTCTTCACTGCTCTGATGTGCAGGACAAAACTTGTTCAAATATCTAATGAAAGTCAAACTACACAAGACAGATTTGGGACATATTTTGGTAATATTTATTTATTTTCTTTACTAGCAATAGTTTTGGAGTTCTGTTATTCCCTAAATACATAAGCTCATCACCCCAAAGGGAAAATATCTCATTACTCCTTGTCTAAAATATTGTTAGAACCTGCTGTCTTTGACTAAATTACTTCTGACTTGTGATTTTTCATACCATGTTAATATTTTCTGAATATAATGTTTCCATTTTTTTAAATTTGAAAATTGTTCTTCCTCCTAAATGTTCTTTGTGCTTATTGGTTTGCAATAGTATCTTGGCATTATTGACAATGTTGATGCTTCGGAAGATCTTAAGTTTCTATTACCTTGTTCTTCTTACTTTTAAAATTCTTTCTCTGTGCGTGTTCTGGATCTTTCCTAGTGTTCTTTGTCTATTAATTAATAAGACAGACCTTCCCTTACTTCACTGAAGTAAACAAATACCTTGAAACATAAAGGGTTAGCCAAATAGCTCATATCATAGAATCATAGAATGTTGTGAGTTGGAAGGGACCCAGAAGGATAATATGCACCGAGGGTGGCTTATTTAGAATCATAGAATGGTTTGGGTTGGAAGGTACCTTAAAGATCATCTAGTTCCAACCCCCCTGCCATGAGCAGGGACACCTTCCACTAGACCACATTGCTCAGAGCCTCATCCAGCCTGGCCTTCAACACTTCCAGGGAGGGGACATCCACAACTTCCTTGGGCAACCTGTTCCAGTGTCTGACCACCCTCACAGTGAAGAACTTCTTCCTAACATCTAATCTAAACCTACCCTATTTCAGCTTAAACCCATTTCCCCTTGTTTTGTCATTAACTGCCCTTATGAAAAGTCCTTCCCCAGCTTTCTTGTAGGCCCCTTCAGGTATTGGAAGGCTGCTATAAGATTTCCCCGGAGCTTTCTCTTCTCCTTCTCTTCTCATTTAAGATGTGATGCCTTATTACATTATCCTGTGCCTTTCCTTCCAGTGTTACAGGCACTAAAAGATGACTCAAGCATCAGGAGATTTCCTGAGTTGGCCTAGGTTACTTGGAAAAATAGAGCTTCTGCTAGGGCTGTGGTATTGGATAAAAAACTCTAGACACTTGCAAGCTTTAAATGAATTGGATTATGCAGGAAGGTTTTTTGAACCAACAGGCTCTACTACTGAAAAAAATGTGAGTGCAAAACAATGCAGAAAGAGCAGCACCTCCTGACACTGCTATTCTAAATGTTTGGGTTTGTAGATACAGGTTTCTAGTACCATTTTAAATGTCTCAAGGTATTCAACCTGGCTGCCAGATGTTGTTTCAGAGATAATGAGTCTCCTACTGAGGTCTAAAAGGGGTTAGAGCAACCTCACCAACACTAAACACTCATGTTTAAGGACATAAATTGCACTTATGTGTATTAATACTCTGCTTTTTTCATATAGACACCTAATTGCATAGCAAAATCTACAGCCATACTGTCTAAACACCCCCATAAAGCATGTAAGCAACTTTGTCTTCCTGTGACTTTAGCTGGAGAAGATGGTCCCCAAAATCACAAAAGCAACTGTGACAAAATAGGTCATTTGATTCTCTTCCAAGTTAAAAGAAAATGCTACAATAATCAGAATGTTCTTCCTAATCGTGTTTAAACATCTCGGAGCATCATCTCTCACCATTTTGTTCTTCTGCCAAAAGCCTTTTTATTTCAAACCAAGAAATCCAGTAAGATCTAGAGACATAAATTAATCCTAAATTCGAGTTTGCATCTCCTGAATACAATTTTTTGGTGTCTTCCTAATTAATTTTCATAACAATCTCATTTGGGAGTATTGAAAAGCACCAGATAGAATGTGGTGCTTTATTCAAATTGCCAAAGCTCAGAAATGCTGGTATTTGGAGTTATGATTTTCACTTGTCTCTGCATGAGCTTTGAGTTACAACCCACTTTTGGAAGGAAATATTTCCTGAAGCTCATGGTGAGGCTCTCCATAGCTGGTTAAATATGGATATATTAAATGAAATCTAAATAATTGCCAGTAATGAGGTAACATTAACTATGTCTCTATTCCAATGCCTCCTTCCTCTTCTCTGTCTAATTTGCTTTTTCACCAGGACTGGTCCCACATCTGCCTTTTGCTACCAAGGCCTTTCCCTTACACCTTCTCTGAACTTTAAACTTTGACAACTCTGTATATGACATGCTGAAATGAAATGTTTTTACTACACTCCTAGGAGGTCTAATGTCTTCTGGAAAAGATGACAGCAGTCCACAGGACTGGCTGGTAAGATCGTAAAATCTTACCAGATATATCCTTTGCATTTCATCATGTGTTATATCACACCCACTTTCAAATCTGTTACAACAAACTTGTCACCCATTCCATTAACTACTGCCCAGCTAACAGGAAAGAACTTGCCTTCCTATGTAATATTCAGATAAAATTCTATTTTCCTCTGAGAAAAAGTAAATTAAGTCCTGTCACTGTGCTAGCAGCATCTTGGCTTCTAAGGTGATGATTAGTGCACCAAATTCAAAAATGTCGTGCGTTTATTTCTGGGTGATTAGTGATACTTGTGTCAGCACTAACACTGCTGCAGCAGACAGCCTCATATCTCAGGAAAATTGGGCAAATAAGACTGCACAGCACTTTTCTCTAGAAATTCTACCAAATGTGCAAGTAAGAACATTGCCTGCTTTCCTCCAATATGTGTGTACTTGTCACAAAATGTAGCTTCGTCAGAACAGCTGAATGCTAAACATTAGCTCCTTATCTATATAAACTCTCCTCATTTCCTTATCTTTAATGACAATTTGTGAATAATGTCCATCTTTGTGTACATATCCATATGTATATATAACGTATGTGCCACAAGTCTAACAATGTTCCAGGCTTACCAGGCTTCTTGGTTTTGTTTGTTTTTTTACAGTGCATTAGGATAAAATTTTAAATACATTACTTCTAAAATACTTTCCTCTGCTGCATTGTCTGCAACATATTAGTTTTGTATTTTGGAGGTGTTTCCTGAGAAACCAGGTAGAGATCTGACACTGCAGATACTTCATGTGCTTTATTTCTAGCTAAATACATACTAATCTAGCTAAATACATACTAATACATACTCCAGTTCTGGAGCCCCCATCACAAGAGAGACCTGGAGCAGCTAGAACAAGTCCAGAGAAGGGCCACCAGGATGATCCGAGGGCTGGAGCACCTCTCCTATGAAGACAGGCTGAAAGAGTTGGGGCTGTTCAGCCTGGAGAAGAGAAGGCTCCAGGGAGATCTTATAGTGGCCTTCCAGTACCTGAAGGGGCTACAAGAAAGCTGGGGAGGAACTTTTTGCAAAGGCAGGTTGTGATAGAACAAGGGGTAATGGCTTCAAACTGAAAGAGGGTAGGTTTAGTTTAGATATTAGGAAGAAGTTCTTCACTGTGAGGGTGGTCAGGCACTGGAACAGGTTGCCCAGAGAAGCTGTGGCTGCCCCCTCCCTGGAAGTGTTGAAGGCCAGGCTGGATGAGGCTTTGAGCAATCTGATCTAGTGGAAGGGGTCCCTGCTCATGGCAGGAGGGTGGGAATTAGATGATCTTTAAGGTCCCTTCCAATCCTAACCATTCTATGATTCTGTAATTGTGAACAATTGAGATAGTATGGCAGAGATCACTTTGACTTGAAAAAAAAAAGCTATGAAGAAGATCCTCAGGCTTTCTATGGCATTTTAAGAAACATTTCAGTGGTGGTGGTGTGTGTCGCTGGGTTTTTTTTTTTAAACTAAGATGTCCAGGAAGTATGTTACTTGGCAGTAATGGCTCAGAAAAACTTTCTCTGGTTTCACCTTTAGGAGTCAAGTAGTCAAAATTGACTGCAAAACTCTCTGAAAACAAAAATTTTGTGTGGTGGTTTGGAATGTGGCCCCCATAATAATTTTATTAGTTTCCCTCTGCTTTTCTCCCCGCTCTGGAACTTTTCTGGATTTCTTTAACTCTACAGCTAAGTCTATAACTGGTGCTTCTCTGAGAATCTTTTATGGCAGTATTATCCCAAGGTAGGATACATGGAGGCTGATTGCTCATATCAGGCTGGAGCAACAGATTTCTCTTGGGTTGACTGAGCACCAGTCTGCCAAGGAGCTGTACTGAACAGAGACTCTCTGAGCCCCTCTGTATTCCAGACATCCTGCAGCATCCTGGGAGCTGCATCTCTCAAGGGCAGGAGCTGGGATCACTTCACATCTTCTGAATTAATCTAGGCACATAGGCTGTGTGTCCCAGGTTGATATCTGGGCTAGGTTTAAAGGGAGAAGAAGCAGGGAGCCATGGATGATAGCAGAGCATGCCTGCCCTTCTGTTTAGACATTGCTGTGGATTTCTTTTTCTTCTGCCTCAGATTTAGCCCCAGAAATTTCTGACTTTGCTATCGTCAGGTTCTTTTTATAGGGTTTCAGAAGATCCTTAATATCCTTAAAAATTATTGGCTTATGGTATTTGTTCTTTTCAGAAGTCCTTCATTGCAGTCTGATGGATCTGGTGGAGGAAAATCCTTCAGGTGTTCCTTTTATCTAGGGACAGTCCACCTTCCTTCTTAAACTCAAAGAACTCAGTTTGCCCTACACTCACACCTGGGTGAAGTATTCTAACAACTAACAATTTCTATTCTAAATATCCACTATTAAGGCTTTTGATATATTTCTAGATTTCCCAGTAAGTTACCTTACTTTGGTCTATATAAATTGAACTTTGAAAGTTTTTCAGATTTATAAACTGGTCCCTACAGAACACAATTGATTTTTGGTATTAAAAAAAAATCACACATATTTCAAAACTAATTTGGTGTTGATTTCTGTTTCTTTTCACTATTTGTATCAATTTCCTGGATGTTTGAAGTTCCAGAGACTATTTTCCTGGCTGTGGTGGGTTGATCCTGGCTGGATGCCAGGTGCCCACCAAAGCCCACTCTATCATTCCCCCTCCTCAACTGGACAGGGGGGAGGAAAATATAACGAAAGGCTCATTGGTGGAGATAAGGACAGAGAGAGATCACTTACCAATTACTGGGACGGGCAAAACAGACTTAACCTAAGGGAAAAAAACAAATTTTAAGTTATTACCCGACAAGAGGATAATGAGAAATAAAACCAA
>NW_010323317.1:0-617 GCF_000700745.2 Antrostomus carolinensis | reverse complement strand
CCCTCCATCCCTGCCTGTCCCCTCTGTCCCTCCCTGTCCCCTCCATCCTTCCCCATCCTTCCATCCCCTCCCCATGTCCTCACTTCCCAGCAGGGCCACCCTCTGTGTCACACCTCGAGTCACCTCCTGGCCCCCAGCCCATCCCGACAGGACACGGGCCACATCCTGCTTCCTCCCTTCTCGGAACGGGGACCCCAGCCCGGTCACCTTTCCTGCCCCAGTACCCCCAGTACCCACCATCTGGGGGTGCCCCGTGTGGGGTGACAGTGTGGGTGGGGGTGACAGTGCCATCCCCGCTGTCCCCGAGAGAACAACAGGGTGACGCCGCCTGGAACAAAGGGACCCGGTGGCACCCGGCGCTGCCACACAAAGAGCCTCTGTGCCGGTGCCGCGGTGGCGCCGGCTGCACCCAGGGGACATCGCTGGCACCCAGGGGACCTGCCTGGCACCCACCCGTGACAGGAGCGGTGTCACCAGTAGGGCACAGGGCTCACCAGCAGGGAGGTCACCACACCCTGCTGGCACCTGCTGTGACTGGCACATGCGGCATCTGTTGGGCTCTGGCATCTGCCACGGTTGGCATCTGCTGGTGTCACCAAACCACGGGCTGTGGTGTC
>NW_010323316.1:16418-16627 GCF_000700745.2 Antrostomus carolinensis | reverse complement strand
TGGATTGAGGCCAGCTCTGAAGAGAAGGACTAGGGGTGCTGGGGGACAAGAAGCTCACTATGAGCCAGCAACATGCACTGGCAGCACAGAGGCCAATAACCGTGTCCTGGGCTGCACCCCGAGCAGCGTGGGCAGCAGGTGGAGGGAGGGGATTCTGCCCCTCTGCTCCGCTCTCCTGAGACCCCACCTGCAGTGCTGCCTCCAGTGAC
>NW_010323316.1:0-16036 GCF_000700745.2 Antrostomus carolinensis | reverse complement strand
CTTTGAGCAACCTGGTCTAGTGGAAGGTGTCCCTGCTGCTGGCAGGGGGGTTAGAACTGGTTTGTTTTGGGGTTTTTTTCCCCATTATTGGATTGTTCTTCTCTCACCCTATCAGTCTCCTTACCCTTGTTCCCCAACTCTCTCTCCTGTCCCCTGGGTGGGGAGGAGTGAGCGAAAGGCTGGCTTTGGCTGCCAGCCCAGTACCAGCCAAGTGCAACCACCACAAATCAGGAGGCCTCTGCAAATTAAGACTCATGCTGAGCACTGACAGACACAGGGGTTGTTAGTTCTTACTCCTATTGCAGCAGAACAGGCTCTTTTCTTCTTCTTAAACAGGCAGGTTTCAGTGTCCCAGAGAGGAAAAATACATCCCACTTTGACTGCTACCAGTTTGGCAGTTCTCAAGAAGTGGGCAAGGGGAGGGAGGAGAAATAGAACAAGAATTTAAGCAGAGATGATCTGGTATTACATTGTACATGACTCAAAGTTAAACTGAGCTATTCACAGAACATGTGACAAACCCAGGGTTGGAGCTGATTGAGCACGCTGTAGAGGGGCACAGTGGGTGAAAAAAAAAAAACCCAAACCAAAGCAACCAAAAAAACCCCAAAAAACAAACCAACAAACCCACTTACGGCAACAAGGCTAGAAGAAGTTTGAGTCTAAAGGCTCAGCAGTTGATTAGGTTTGGGTTGCTAGACGACTCCAAATCAGTGCTTAGAACTTAGTTATATTTCACCTTACTACTAGAAATAAACTTGTTGAATCAGGAATCATATTCTCCATTATTTTACAATAACTGCAGTTTTTATTTTAAGCTTTTTATTTTAATTTAATTTAATTTGAATCTGTTGCAAATCTCCTTTTGGACAAGATATCCACTGTTCAAAATTGAATTTTGAGGGGTCTTAAAGAACAACAAAGACCTTAGCAGTTGGCTTCTGCACTGTTGTTAGTCTTCTCTTTTGCTCATGCACAATTCCTGTAGAAGCTCGAGAAGGTTGCCAGTCTGGTTTGTGGTGTGCGGGCTCCTAGGGCAAGGAGCCCTAGGAACATTCTTCCTCATTGTGCCAAACAAAAAAAAAAACCAAACAAACAAAAAAAAACCAAAAACAAAAAAAAATTGCATTTTAATTAGTGATAGCCAAGAAAATTTTAACAAGCATGATGCATCATACTCTGGCTGTAGTGATGGACTTAATTTTTGCTTCTGCAAAACTCTGATTTCAGATGCAAGGCACTGCAGTTGCATGGGGAGCTTGGAAGCTGAAGACAGAAGATGCAAAATCTTTTTTCTGCATCATTTTACTCTTCAGATATAGGGTAGCAGCTTTTTTTATTATTATTATTATTATTTCAGTTAAATCTCCTGGCTTGATTTATATAATATATGCCATTTTAGACCTCTTACCAATCACCAACTAGACTACTAAAATGATGTGCTTTTTTGATTGCTACTAGGAAGTGACTTTAACCAGATCTATTAAAAGCCATCAATTAATATAACTAATGTTCACTAGTCAGAGGCAAATTACTGGACTCAAAGCAACAGCATGAGGAATGAGGTGAAATTCCATTCTTTGAAAAACAAGAAACAAAAACAAAAAAACCCCAAACAAACAAACAAAAAGATCTATTTTCAGGCTGAATCTTATTTCTTGTTGTGTATTGAGGAAATAAAAGAAAAGCCCTTTTCGTTGAAGGTTAAAAGGATGCTCCTGAGGATGCTTCTTTAGGATTATTCCAGCTTCATTTGGGTCCACATTTATTCTCTGCATCCCTTGAGGAGCAGAACTATGACTCCGGTACATCATAGAATAATAAAAAAAAAAAAAAATTCTGAGATTTGTAAAAATACCAAAGGGGCAAGGGTGGGGAAATAAAACAATTTAAGAGACTTCTGTGAAGATTAAGCACACCTGCATGTGCAGTTCCTGACTGCTGGTGGAGGTTTCAGCACAGCCACTCATTCAAGCTGTGAGGCCCATCAAATTCCAGTCTTTGTTACACAGATTTGCAGAAGAGATTTTTCAATTGCCTCTTTCAGCTTTAGACACACGTGCTTTTACTTGTCAGCTTTCATCTCTATTTAGCTTCTAACATCTATGAAAAAGGAACATTTTACTCCACAAATACCTAGGGTGATTTTTTCAGTTGTAATAACAGTTCATTCTGTCTTTGCAAAGTCCCAAATCTTAGTTCTGTGAATCTTCCACGAGATATCAGGCAAAAGAGAATGCCAAATACAACACTGCCAGGACTCTTGACGCATAGAAAGCAAGAGTTACGTGTACTGTAAAGATAATTCAAAGCTGGAATTATTTATCTATCATTCTATTTGTAACTTGTCTTGTGAGTGTAGAAAAACCACTCGTCTCTAGCACTGTTCCTTTTCCTTAAGTTCTGCAAGAAATTGTCCTGATGGTAAAGCTCTTATACAACAGGGATACAAGTCACTTATAATGAAGAGTATCAGTCAGCACTGTCACAAAGTCAGGTCTCTCCTTCACTTCTCAAAGTAAGAGCAGTTTGTTTCAACATCGTAGTGCTACACACACCGTACAATTCCTGCAGCGTTTCATCAATTCCATCCACAGCCACTAAAGAAGCTGCTACGGCAGCACAGCAGTGAGCAACCCTCACACATACAGTCAGTAAGGTGAAAACCTCGTGAATGCACATCAGCTTAGCAGTAAGCTTCCTTACGTTTATTTCTCCTCAACAGAAAAGCTGTAGCTAATATAAAAGCTTATGCTTGTTTTTGAGTTTCTACAACATTAAGAGGTTTGTAGCACACATCAAGGCCATACCTTGTTTAAAAAAAAAACAAACCAAAAAAATCATTCTTGCCCCATTATGCTTTCTGCGCCAAGGTCAAAAAAGTTTTCTTGTTACGAGAACATAAAGGGAAGATTGACAAAGGCAGCAAAGTCATACTAGTTTGGATCAAAGCTGGAGCAAATCAGAAGTTCGAGGCCACACCAAGTCCTACAGTCAGATAAGAGCCTATGGAATACCTTGACAATATATATGGTTGGATGCTATGACAGTCTCAAAAATAATCTTAAATCTACTTAGCCTTTGAAACATGCTATGTTATCAGAATCTGTATCTTTTGTCACATGTAAGTGAAGACTAAATCTGCAGTCCTCATAGCATGTCTAGACAGGAGAATAAGTCTCAAGACAATTGATGTCAAGAAGAAACTAACCACCTTGTAATTTTTGTCTATTAGCAGCAATTGTTTGAATTTCTGAATCTTCACATTCCAAAGGGTCAGACTTCAGTATGCAATACTCAGCCCACACCATCAGTATCAATCCTGACTTCATATTAGTAACTTATTCAGAGAATTCAGTTACTCTGCTTCCTGCTCCTTTCTTCTAGTGCAACCCACTGCACCTTCCCCCTCCTATGATTAGTTTGACACAGGCATCATGGCCATTAACTATTTGAAAAAAGTTCTCCCAGGAGCACAAGGCCATGCAGAAGTTCTTGTTTACAGCAGCCCATTATTTTGCAGGCAGACAACCTGCTGGAAAGATTTAACCTTCTTTTTCTAGCTCATGTAAGTGTTGCAATGACCAAAAAGAGAAACAAGAGCTTGCTTGAGATTAAGAACTCCAAATGCCCTTTTCTGCTGCCCTCCAAGGTTACCTTTATCTGTTGGTTTGTTTGGTTTTTTTTTTTTTTTTTTTTTACAGCTGGCATCTTGAGATGTGCAATAGAAATGCTCTTCCCATTTGACTTTGTTGCCTACCTTTTGGTGACCAACTTTGCACATTTGTGGAAATGAAGAATTTCTTCCTCCTAGTATGTCCCAGTGTACACTGCGTGATCTAGTTTCTGTATGAATCCGTCACAACCTCAACACTGCTTTCCTCATTCATCTCCGGACTCATGGCACAAGAGTGCATTCAGAAGCAGCAGCTATTCCTCTCACTGAAGGAACTGGTCACTTAGTCATTTAGAACATAGTCCATACTTTCTCATGTGGCAGAAAAGGATGCTGAAGGACAGCTCAGATCGAAAGAGCACCACGCACTCTCATAGGCAAATTCAAGCTTAACATAACAACCTGTGCCTAGGTTTACAAGGAAAGCCTTCTTCTGAGATGCTATATTCTATATCATAGTTGGAGGCTCCCACCAGTTACACCTCAGCAGATGCAGCAGGCTTCCTTCAGAGCCGAGTCATCTGCAAAGACCTTTCTGTGCAGCCTGCTTGGCTCCAACACAGGGATGGCTGGGGGTAGGAGGTCCTGCATGCACCATCTGTAGACACTCTTCTCTGGACTTCATGCAAAGTTAAGGGCAATTTCTTTCCTCCAGTAGAGACCAGGAAGCTCCAAATGAAGAACAGGTAACCACCCAGGTGAGTTTACTTCCTTCAGACTGTTTTCAGGATGGATTAGACCACTCCTTAGAGCAGCTGGTGGCTTGTTCCACCACATCAGACCCTACCTTTCTCACACAGGGTGTTATGATGGTTTACATCTGTGGAATACCAAATTCAAAGCTGCAGTCAATGTGTCAGTGTGTTCTTGAGGACAATCATAGTGACAGTTTCTGAAGCAGCTAGATCTTGCCATTGAATCGAGAATAATTTAACGCAGCATGCATAGCAGTTAATAGATTACCAGCATCAGTCCAAGTTCACAGATTAAGCACTTTGGCAGAAGCACTGTTGATTCAATAATCACAAATACAATTCTTGCCTTAGTTTCTGGGAACCTATAAAGATGTCAGCAAAATGGCTCAAATATATCAAATAGTTGGGACAAGAGAAGCAGAGAAATCTTTCGCGTCCCACTGCACTCTGCACTGGTGTAGCTGGGAGCAGTATTGGGCACCACAGGATAAAAAGAATCTAAAGCTGCTGGAGTGTCCAGAGGAAGGACACAACATTGGTGAAGAGTTTAAAGGGGAAGCCGTATGAGGAGAGGCTGGAGTCACTTGGTTTGTTCAGCCTGGAGAAGAGGAGACTGAGAGGAGATCTCATGGGGGTCTAGAACTTCCTCCCAAGGGGAAGAGGAGGGGCAGGCGCTGATCTCTTCTCTCTGGCCACCAACGAATGCCAGGAGCAGAGGAAATGGCAGGAAGATGTGGCAGGGGAGGGTGAGGTTGGCCATGAGGAAAAGGTTCTTGAGGCAGAGGGTGGTGGAGCACTGGAACAGGTTCCCCAGGGAGGTGCTCATGGCACCAAGCCTGACAAGATTCCAGCAGCATTTGGCCAAGGCCCTCAGGGACATGGTGTGAATGTTGGGATTGTCCTGTGCAGGGACAGGAGTTGGACTGATGATCCTTGCAGGTTCCTTCCCACTCACAACATTCTGTGATTCTATGATTCTCTGATAAAAGTTGAAGTTGGCCTCAGAAACCAGAGGCACTGGCTCCTCCTCCCATTAAATTACACTCAGGCTGGCTGGAGAGCACAGTGTCTACACATACAGAAACAGGAGCTTAAATCCATTTTATATTTACTGAAGTGCTTCAGAGCAGACTGTACCATGTGCACAAGCACCTCCTTCTCCCTAGCATTCTGCAGTACGCTGCCCTTAGGAAACACACCAGCCACACTGCAGCTGGCCGTTGAGAAGAGAATATATCCTACCCACTGATGTGTGCACATACAAGCACGTATCTCTACATATACAGCTTAGTTAAAAACTGTCCGAAATGCTTGGACATAGCAATCAATACGAATTATGTATGAATCCTGTAAATAACACACCTGAAACAATTTAGTTATCAGGAAGTCACCCTCTACTTCCCGAATTCAGAGACTTGTCTTTAGCGTACAAACTCGACATGCACAGTACCAGCATTAAAAAGAAAACCAAACCCGCTGCACGCTTCAGCTCTTATCTTTTCAAGCCTCTCAATTCTGAAAGGACTGCAGAGAAAGAATAGGACCTCACAGTCCCATGAACATCTGAATTCCTGGTTCCCACCTTTCCACATTTGAATGCTGGCTGATCAATATGCACAGTCCACCACAGCTCACCCCAAAGCAGACCACTTCTCATTTGAAAGTACACTTCAGAACGATGATTTAGCAGAACACCACCACTTTTTAACAAATACAGCATCATCCACAAGTGTTTCTCTAAGGATACAGCAGAAAAGGTGCTCTGGAGAACTCCAACAACAGAAGTAAGGTCACTTGAGTTTTAGCAGTCAGCAGGCTTATCTTAGCAATCAGGTGCCATTGTCTGATACAAAAACCAGAGGAAGACAGTCAACACTATCATTTATTTGAAAAAATAACAAAGAGGAATATTCCAAACACTTAATTCTGTTTGGTATAAGGAAAAGCAGGTTTTATTTGCAATGTATGCAGTCAGGCTTCAGTGCCCCGGCAAAAGAACTAGGTTAAACCCAAGATAAAATGGTGACAACCTTTGACAGTTAATTGGTGTAGATAAGAGGGGAAGGGAAGAAGCCCCCTCAGTTAAGAAAGACAGAAAGAGTCGCACATAGTGGAGTTCAAAAGCAGTCGCAACAGATCTGCAAGTAAAGGCTCAGGTTCCATCTGAAAAAATGAAGCATCTCTATGATGCTCTTGAAAATCAACCACCTATGTACTTAATTACAATCCACAGACTAAAGTAGTGAGACAATCAGGTAAACTTCACATGAGCAAATGGAAGTTGAATCTCATGAGACACAAGTAATAAAATCTACTGAACCACTGCTAGGCAAGATTTTGTTCTCTTTCTCTGGATGACTGTATGCCAATAGACAATCATGATCTAAATTTCCGAATCCATGGGTTGAGATGCAGAGAACACAGATCACAGGACAGCACCCACACTCACTCAGAAGAGATCCAGAATGAGAAGGGAGAACACTCCTTCTGAAGAGGGTCCTAGAATCAGAACTGCAGTACTTAAGCTATGGCCAGAAAGATGAATTAAAGGAAACCCTACCTCATTTTGCAAAGTACTTACCGATGTAGAAAAGATACAAATGCAGAAACAGCTCCCCTCTCCAATGAAAAAAAGATGCATCAAACGCTAAGCCCAGACTCATCTATGAGAAATTCTGAAACATACTACTAGCAAAACACAATGTAAAGTTCAGTTCTCATTACTGCTTGTGGTAGAAGAGCAAGAAGTGCACACTGACTACCCTACTACGTCATTACGAGAAGTGTAATTACACACAAGCCATTAACCAAGACTAAGCACAGGGCAAATCACAGGCTTGGACCAATCTGAACCAGAAAGCCAAGCCAGGTCTGGGCAAGTCCAAAAGATTTCATCGACTGTCCTAACTAAAGAAGGCAGGAAGAAGCCTCTATTTTCATGTTAAGAGTATTTTTTAATTTTAATTTTATTGCCTTAAGTCTTCCTCCATGCTGCAACCTTACACATTCAAACAATAAATGAACAGAAAGATGCCAAATCCTTACCTGTTAGGAAGTAAGATGCAGAAATTGAAAGACAGAAGTTAAAAAGCTTAACAAAAAATGCTTGTCGCTGCTGCATTAACTTCTACTTTCCATCCTGGTTTGGGAAACAATACAGACACTTCTATAATGAAACTTATACTACACTGGAGAAAGCGCTATTTATTCTGAGACAGCCAGAAGTGATTGTTTAAGTATATTAATAAGTCATCAGTTATATACAATAAATACTTCCTGATATAACTGTATAAGACATATGTCAGAAAACAGAACAATCTCCAAGGAAATTAAATCTAACATAAACAGGAAAATAAGTTTATAATGAACAACAGTAACAACCTGATTCATCTTCCTCAAGTCATTAGGAACTCCTCAGTGGATTTCACATAAAGAATGAGTATCACAGTAAGTTTCCACAGGAGTATGCAGATGACAACACAGAACTCACTGTTTTCAAGAGGTAGATACAAGGCTTAACAGGAGCGAGAAGGTAGGTTTCACTCAGAGCACGGTCACAGGTGGTTGCGTTTACAATGACATAATGAGATTGCTTCAACTATCCTGTTGTCTTCTCAGTGACTACCTGTCAACTCACTGAACAGGGGAAATGCTTGCTTCAATAATAATAATGTTAGTCAAGACATCAGCTTACACTATTACTTAAATGGAATAATCTTGATATAAAATCTAGTACAAGGCTTACACTTAAAAATAATGGTTTAACTGGTCAAGAAGGCATGATTCATCCACTCTACCAGGCAACAGTCACACAGGTCTGAAGAGGCAATGAGCTATTGCATGTATTACTGGTTTAGCCACTTCTGCAACACACTCTTGTTTGTGTTAAAATCGTTTATCAGAGAAGTCCTGAAGGTTAAATCCGTTGCCCTTTGATTATCAACAAGCCATTCAAAGCAAGCTTATTTCATCCCAACTGCTGCTCAATACACTACAGGGAGTCCAACCTGTACAAAGGTATTAGACTTTAGCCCATCTCACAAATGCACTCAATATCTTTTAATAAATAAGACTCAAATTCTATTGCATGGAAGTCAAACTTGATTAAACAGGTTGGGTAACACAGCCATTCAGAAGAACTCTACAGTATGTTCAAACCTTTGTAAGCCTATGTGAGCAGCACAAACTGTTGGTAAAAGATGCCAAAAGGTGTGTGCCGATGTGTGTGTACACACACCCATACACCCCCACCAAAACACACCTCCAAAGCTTTCCCTTCAAGTTCAGGCTTCCTTCTACATGTAGTACAGTTAGTGGGTAAAACACACCCTACACCTCCTCAGAAAAAGCTCACACTACACCAAATCTAGGTTAAATCCCAGGCTTAACTCACCTCCCAGACAAGCAGTTAAAGCTAACAATAAATGTGATAGCAAGGAAGAACCCTCTCAAGACAACGGGAAGCAGCATTAGGCCAACCTAGTTTACCTCTATTGCACTCTTTCATTAGAAGGCAAACTACACTGAAGGGTGAATTCCACTCACCATCTCTTACAGATATCACCTACCAGGAACAGAGGGAAAGGGGACAAAATCCTCCCCCTTTTCAATTTTGAGCTCAATATGAATTGTATAGTGGACTGATAGGACAGTTCATTAACAGAAGGAAGGACAACGTACTCTAAGACTTTGTTGAACTGCAGACAACAGAGTTGAAATAATTTCAATTCATCTGCTGCCAGTATCTCCTTCACTCTTCATGGCAAGGCAGCTAGTTAATGCAACTTGTTAGCAAGGGATAAAGAGCTCCACTGGGAAAAAAGTTTTACTCCTTATAAGCATCAAACTTAACGTAAGCCAAAACACTACTCTCCTGTATTTGTAATTCCTACTTGGATTGCAATTCATATGTTGAAATGAGTGGTTTTGTTTCCAAAACTGCTTGTTCAAGAACAGATCAGAAAGTGATAGAAGGACAGCTGCCAACCTTAAAACTAATATATAAAACATTTTTGGACAAGCTGATCTGGAAGTCTTTTTGAACTGAAGAAACAACTTAGAAACTGACATTTATAAAGGGCAACCACAGTTGCCAATTCTAACTATGATACTGGGGTTTCTTCCCTCCATTTTCACACAACTGATCGGTTTGTAACAATTTGCAATGCTGAGTGCCACTGAAATTTCCTGTAGAAAATGCAACATAGGAAGTAATAAGGGCAATGCCATTATACATATGTGATTTTGGTTTTGGTTTTTTGTTGGTTTTTTTTTTTTTATTTCTGTATGCAATGTAATGTTTAGGCACGTTGCTTGGGACACCTTCTAAAATAAAGCATTGGCCATTGTTTTGAATATCCTTTTGGCTTTAAATACTGGTCAGGAAACAAATGATGTAAAAAATAAAGGAATAGAACTATTACAGAAACAAAAGTGGATTTGCATCTAAAAGTGCAGGAGGTGAAGTACTTTAACCCTTTCACCAGACAATGTGGCAATATACAGTATATTGCTTCTGTTTGTTTGAGAAGGCTGTTGGAATTTTACACTGACATAGAAAATTATAAATTACACAGAATTAGTTTCCATAATCACTATATATATACACAAACCAGCTCTGAAAAAACTGGTTTAGAACATACAAATGAAAGCCTCACATAGATCAGTACAGTGAAAGTAACAATTAACATGCTCCGCTGCCAAAATTTGTATTAAAAACACTATATACTTTTAAAATGCATGTACTGCAATTACATTAGCAGCACAGGCATTTTGTTTACTTATCTAAAAGGATTATAGCGTTTTAAATACGTAGATTGTTCTGAAATGTTCCATTGTATAATGCTTGATATTAAACTAAATCTTGGTGAATGGGTTAAAACGCAGGTGAATCACTTTAAACACAACAAGCCATGTGCACTTCAAATATTCTAGTGTTTCACCTGTAAGGTATTGTTTCAAGCAAACAAGACTTAACAGAACATATGGCTTTACAGTAACATCAATTTGTCAACTAAGTTGTAGCAATAAATACTTAAAATCTCTACCAATAGACTTACACTTTTGATCTGTTTTAAACAATACAGAAAACAATTACCAATTAAAAAACCTGTTGTAAAATGTTGAACACCAAAAAATTCTTATTTAAATCACTTTTGTAAGCTAAAACAACCAAAATAACATTTATAGGGCATTTTAGTTTCAGAAGAAACATGAATTCATTTTTTTCTTTTCTTTTTACAAGGTGAAAAATGTATGAAAACTGCTAAATACTTTGGTCACACTAATCGTCAAATAGTTAGGTCTCAAATACATTAGATTTGTGTATTCACTTTTTTATAAAACTATTCTTACAGCCATTTTAACTATAGTAACACTACTGTCATCATTACATGGGTAGCAGGATCTTACTTCACAGGCCACCCATTATTTAGAACAATACAATATAAACATACGCAAAAATTATTGGTATTTCTCAATGTGCAATATTTTTACACTTATGAATTTCTGTACAATGTCTTAAAATCTAGAATATAAATGTTGCTGGTCCTGATCTCTTGCGAAATTAGTGCAGCAGTGACTGGCTTCAACAGGGTCTAGATGAAATCCTCAAGAAACACTCAAACACCTGGATATCAGTTCATTTTCTTCAGCCAAGGTAGCAGACATCACATATCATACAGGGCCATTAACAGACGCCTCTCCTAAATGGGTGTGTTGATCAGTCCTAAGAGGCCAAAACAAGATGTAAGTACACCAGAAACAAGAAGGGTCCAGAACAAGTTTGTGTAGGTGTAAAAAACCCAAACAAACAAACAAAAAAAACCCCACCACCTCAGATCAGGTGTATCATGACCCCTGAGTTGACAAGAAGGAAACACAAGCTCATCCGATTTATTTTCTGGAGTCCAGCATTTCTGCAGTCCTTATTGCCTAATAAACATAGCACTTTAACTAACTGAGCACACCACTGAAGAGTGTTTGATCTTTATTAACCAAGCTACTAAGTGATCTCTAGTGATGTGATATCTCCCCAAATGAATCACTAATAAAAAGCACATTTCTGATGCTTCTCCAAATCTTATTCTACAAGGCAAAGTGTGATACCAGGAGTACTTAAGGTTGCACTTGAGAGTAAGCACCTAAGACAGAACAGGAAAAACAAGTGTCTTAAAAAAAATGCTTTAGTTACTAATCTAATTTACAAACTGCCATTTCACAAACACTTTGAATGTCAGCCCATTAGTCAGAAAGTAAGAAGCAAACCTGCAAAAGTGAAAACAATAACAGTACATATGTTTCTAGATAAGAAGTTTAGTGTAAACATCTACTAAATACAAGTGAAGAGTCTCTTAAAGAACATAAATACCATTTGGAACTACACATGAGAAAAGTTACCTGTAACTCCTGTTCTCTGATGGTGTACATCACAGAGAAGCCACTCTTGGGTCCGTGCTCTACATGCACATGACCAGCAGGAGTCCCCTAGCTAAGTCTTTGGCTGCTAAGCTCTAAAAACACTTTTTTAAAAAAAATATGTACATATTAGACAGAAGACAGACAGCACTAGACAAAAGTAAATACTTTTTAGAGAAAACTGGAAGGTAAGAAACAAGTGCTGCATGGACAGGCAGCCTGACAGTCCGCATAGCAGTACATCACTTATTAACTGGAAAAAGGTCCGTGACAGAACAGGGCTCCTAGCAGAGATTACTACTGCTGGCCACCAGCCAAAGACCTACCTCGGGGACTCCTCCCACTAGTCATACATGCATGGAGCCCCAAAAGCACCATTATGTTTATCTTGGTATTTAATACTGCGCTTATATGAGGATCTGCTGTGACAGCCACCTTCAGATAAAGTACTGAGCTCTGCTGAAGCCAGCTGGATTCAAACCAAAGGAGTTCTGTGGCCTTCCCGCAACTCCAAAGCAACCAACTGCTAGCTCCGAGAGCCCTCTGCTGGCTTCCACAAGCATCTATGCTCAAAAGGCAATCGCCTCGTGCCCAAAGACTTCTCTTCATGCTTAGCAGCATTAAAAATATTGTATTGATAAAAACAGTTCCTCCAGATAAAGAAGAGGCTGTGAAAATCAGTTTCTGGATTTCCCCCTTTAACTAAGTATACAGGGTTGGGTTTTTTCTGATTAGAATCCATGTCTTGATTAAATTTGTGGCATTTATGCAGAGTAAAAAGTTCTGGCAGCAGTGTTTTAGTGTAATACCCAGTACCACAGAGGTAAGACATACTAGCTCATACGTTTAAAGAACAGCATCTAAATCTGTCAAACACGCTTGCATCTTTATCTTAGTCTGCATACAGTAGAAACAGAACATGCAGTAGAGTTCCATGATGGATATAGAGCTATACTTTAAATCTTTGCTTACAAAAACATGCCAATTTTGTCTTCACAAGAGAGCTAAATATTTAATCTAGCATCCATAAAGTCTTAAAATGATTACTATTTTCACAGGATTTGTGTGAGAAATATGACGTTTCTCTTACATATTGAGGTCAAGAAGCGCCAGCTTTTAAACTCTTAAAACAACTAGTTAAATACAGATTCAGAAAATATTTATGTGTGTAGATATAAATTCTGAATTTTGTTTTTCAGAATCATAACCCCGTTTATACTGTAAGGCAAAAATGCCTTCTGGAATTGCTTTTAAACAAAATCCTCTCTCCCTTCAGAACATCCTCAGCTCCCCACAAGAAGGCAGCATGCACAGCTTGGATCCCCCAAGCCCTGCCCTGCAGGAAGAGGAGCAGACCCTCAGGATTACTCAAGGTTTAGGAAATACACATTTAGTGTTGCCTTTTACAAGAGTTTTCTTTGAGACAGTACAGCTCCTCCAGGCATCCTTGAATTACATCTAAACCAGGAAATGGCAGCACACCACCCTTTGCCTTAACACCAAGAACCAAGCCTGTGGGATTGTACCTGATGTTCAACAAGTCATTAGTTCTGCTAGGAAAGTCTTGCCTAGATATTGATTTTAAAGTACTTATGCATACCTAAGTGCCAGAACAAGGTCTCCACTGAATAGTGCCTTCAAGGGTGGAAATCTTCTCAACTACTTTAAGGTCTTCATTGTTTTTGGTTTTTAAGATAAAGATGAATCCTGCTCTGACTAAAGCCTAGCTCAGATATGAAACACCTGCATTAAGCATTTCTAACATTTGGCGATTAACATCACCCTATGTGCAACTGATTTTTGTGAAGCCCTGCTAGACTCAGAGTTGATGGTGTATGCTTCTATACCATTGGAATCTGAGAGGCAAAAAAACCCAAAAACCAACAACCTAAACCCAAACAAGTACTTCAACAGGAAATGAAACGGGAGAAATACTGTCAACTGCCTTTTTTTGGTGAAAGCAGTACTATCTGACAACTTAAGAGAAACAAATTTATGCAAAAGCAGCTTTCTCTGTTTGGTGGTGGTCCCCTCAGAACTGTATCTTGAACTACCATTCTTCAAGACTGCACTAGTAGCCAAGCTGCCAAAGAAAAATGTCATCTTTCCTCCAATCAGTATGCTGAGCAATCCAGGCTGCTCTGTATTTCAGGCAAGTTTTATTTGAAACAAATTATTTATGGACTTTGAAAAGTCTTCTCAAAATCTACAAGTATTCAGATTAATACCTGATGAAGACAAGGGTGCAAATAATAACTGATTCACAATCAAACAAGCATGACTTAAGGTCCAATTTCCTTTCCATACAGCTGCACTAGTGGGCTCCTCCCAAACCATTCTGCAGTGTAGCATACAGAACGAAAAAAAAAAAGTGGTCGACCTAACTTACATAGGTTTTCAGGACAAAGTAAAACTTATTCCCATAATATATAATTTTTTTTAATCAACATTTTCATAAGTGAATCAATTCACTATTCTAACTCGACAGCACAGAATAGAACGGGGATATTCACAACACCCTGCAAGACAAACAGTACAAAGCAGATACATTTTTGACAATTCAAGAGTCTTAGAATCAACAGAATATATAACTTGTGAGAATTTTATAAAATAGATGCAAGCACACATTTAGACTGAGCTAAACTCAGAGCTGATAACTAACAGGAATTCATTAATCTCTTTAGATCAATCCTATTAGAAAAACATTCAAACTGCTATTTGGAGGATTGAAAGCATCTTTGAGTGCAGTTACCTCTGTTCTGGATTGCTGTTAGTAGGCTGCAGAACTGAAGGAGTCTCTTCTGCAACCTCCACATTCTCTTCTACTACATATTTACAAGAAGCATCCTGTGAGGTAGACAGTTTCCCTTCCTCACTTTAAAAAGAAAAAAAAGTAAAGAAGTTTAATTTTTAAGTTTACTTATAAGGAAATTTCAGGCAAAAGGAGAAAACTGGGAGATGGGTCCATGTTTCACATGCAAATGGATTTTAGGTTATGATTGCAACATGAAGATCAAGCACATGGCTCTAGACTTCACAAACACCTAATAATGTACTGGTGTTTACACCCATTAAAACTTGACTGGATAAAAAAGCAGGAAATACAGTGATTACAAATAACAGTAGAAAGGAAATAACAAATGTGTGTGATGCCTGAAGTGGAAACAATCACAGTCACAATCCTTTACTATACATACCGATAAGATTTCAACACTCTGAAGCCAGAAGTATGCAAAAATGGAAGGAAGAAAGTATAGAAGAAATTCAAGATTCCCTCAGAAACTGGCATTAATAAAGTCTGTCCATGAAACATATCAGCAGAATCATTAACTCATCACCATCTTTATTAAACTCCCTAAACTCCACAGCAAAATACGACATATGGGTTACGTGGTACTAAGACTGCAGCCCAATCTATTTCATGAACTTCCTCTCAGTGACACCAAACACAGTTCAGTGAAAAAGCAGTACACTCACACTATACAAGACATTATCATGTAAGTAGGCAGCCTCAGAAGTCATTAGCAAACAAATATTTGTGTTTTGCCTCTAAATCAAAACCTCTATGCCTCTTTATTCCACCCTCTCCCAGCTTAGTCACACCATTCTGAGTGCACTGAAATATAAATTTGACCATGTACCTGCAAGAGAGAGTTCATAGAACCATAGACTGGTTTGGGTGGGAAGGGACCTTTCAAGCCCATCCAGTCCAACCCCCCTGCAGTGAACAGGGACATCTTCAACCAGACCAGGTTGCTCAGAGCCCCATCCAACCTGACCTTGAATGTTTCCAGGGATGGGGCTTTTACCACCTCACTGGGCAACCTGGGCCAGTGTCTCACCAATCTCAGTGTAAAAAATTTCCTCCTTGTATCTAGTATAAATCTCCCCTCTTTTAGTTTAAAACTATTTCCCCTTGTCCTATCACTACAGACCCTGCTAAAAAGCCTCTCCCCATCTTTCTTATAGGACCCTTCAAGTATTGAAAGGCCACTACAAGGTCTCCATGCAGCCTTCTCTTCTCCAGGCTGAACCCCAACTCTCTCAGCTTGTCCTCACACAGCAGAGCTGTTCCAACCCTCAGATCATTTTTGTGGCCTCCTCTGGACCCTGTAGCTCTGAAGTACACATAAACATCAACCTTATACCTCTGTGGAAACAAATCTATTTCTGCAAGAAGTCAGCAACATTTCAAAGCCATTCTCCGCTGATTTTTCTTCCTATCACAGAATCACAGAATGTTGGGGAT
>NW_010323315.1:425-754 GCF_000700745.2 Antrostomus carolinensis | reverse complement strand
CACCGCGAACCTGAGTCTGAGACACGCAACAAGGCTCGGCTATTTTTCCCCCTTCTTCCCGCGGGTGGAAGGAGACAGCCGTGGGGGCCCGGGGGCAGCTGACCGACATTTGCTTCTCTAAAGCTTTAGTCCTAGGATTTGTGCTTTAGAGTTCTAAGATTGCGCGGGCTGGTCAGGAAAACTAGACCCAGTTTTGCGCTTTTTTTTAAAAAAAAAAACAAAACCCAAACTTTTTTCGAAATTTCCTTTTCCTCTCCTTTTAAATATATTTTAAAACTTCTCTCTCCCAGTGGTTCAGGGAAAGCTGCATCCCCGCGCTCCACGGGGCA
>NW_010323315.1:0-280 GCF_000700745.2 Antrostomus carolinensis | reverse complement strand
GGGCAGAGCTCTGCTGGCCCCGCCCTCCCAGCCTCCCCACGGCCGCAAAAGCCCCCGCACGCCCGCGGCCCCGGCTCTCACCTGGCTGGCTGGCCGAGCTTTGTACGCGGTTGTAAGCCCCGCTGTACTGGTGGTAGGGGCTGGCGTAGCTGTAGTCTGCATAAGCTTTGGCAGGATAGTTCCCGGCAGATCCGTTCATGCCGTGGTACTGATACTGGTAAGGGTTGAGCGCTTTGCCGTAGGAAGCCGAGGTAGGCGAGCAGTAGCCGTGTGGGGCTCC
>NW_010323314.1:0-356 GCF_000700745.2 Antrostomus carolinensis | reverse complement strand
GTCGGTGGGTATGGGGCCAGCCTTGTGGCTGGTGGCCAGGATGGCGGGGGTAGGAGGACGTGGGCACCAAGAGGCCATGACAGCTGTAAGCAGCATGGGGATCAGGCGTAGATGGGGGACATGGGGGTCCAGGCAGGGACCTGGGATGGGTCCAGGGGCAGCCAAGGATGGGTCTGAGAATGGCAGGTGGGGCAGGGTGGCCATGGGGCAGTCAGGGTCCCATCCCACTCACCCCATGGCAGTCTGCATCCCACTCACCAGTGTTGATGACTTTCTGGATGGCTTTGGCCACCTGCCCCTTGAGCAGGGAGTTGAGGAGTTTGACCAGGAGGATGAGGCAGGTACAGAGCACAACG
>NW_010323313.1:0-479 GCF_000700745.2 Antrostomus carolinensis | reverse complement strand
TGAAGGACTCTGCACTTGCCATCACCCAAACAGCCACATCCCCAACTCCTCAGTTAGAGGTGGGGGGGACACAAAATGTCACCTCCCTTTGTCCCCATTTCCCCCCCCGGGGATTGGGAAGGGCAGAGGGTGTTTTTGGAAGGGCAGGGGGGTGGTGGGGGTGTCACCTTCTTGCGGCGCTCGCAGTTGGGGTCGTCGATGTTGTGGAAGCTGTTCTCATCGATCTCACCCAGCCAGACGTGCTCCCCGATGCCCACCAGGCAGTTGGGGTTCCCCCGACAGTTCCTCCTGGAGAACCAACACCCCCCCCCCACACACACACCAACTGTCACCCTCACAGAAGGGACAACGTTGTCCCTTAAAGGGGGTGATGACAACAAGAGGGACCCCGTGATGTTAAATGGGGTGAACAGGGTGGGATGTGAACTCTCAACGTCCCTCACAAATGGTGGTTATGGGTGAAGATGGAGATGGAGAAC
>NW_010323312.1:0-12564 GCF_000700745.2 Antrostomus carolinensis | reverse complement strand
CCAGGCCGTGCCCCTGGGCCGCTTGGTGCCCGGCGCTGCCCGGCACCCGCTGAGCCCCCCTGGCCGCTCGCAGGCCGGTTCCCCGCACACCGAGTGCTGGGGCAGGGAGGACAGCGAGGACAACCCCTGGCCCTCACACCCACCCCCCGAAGTCCGGGCCAGGCCCTGCTCTTCGGGTTGGTTCCAGGAGATGGCACCATTGCAGCGCCCAACCGCCCCGGGGAGGGGACGGGAGGAGAGGGGAGAGCCCGGCCAGGCGCCTACCCGCGGGCAGAACGCGGGAGCTCCCCGGGAAACCTGGCTGGTCCTTCTCCTCCTCCCTCGGAGGTTTCTTGTCAGGGGAGTCTGTAGACCGAAGCGGTGAAGCAAAAATGGAAGGCAGATGCCAGGAAATCTCGCCCTGCGTGGAGAGAGCAAGTTTACCTTGGTGTACCTGAGAGAGAGGTGTCAAGGGGAAAAGGTTAAGGAATATCGGTGGAAAAAGTAGTTGAATCTTCTGGGTTTTGTGCCACACCTCTCACACGTGGTTTTGACCTAGAAGAGCAGATTTGTATCTGACACAGGTCACTCCACAAGGCACGAGGGGGGTGAGTGGATTATCTCCTGCCCCACAATACCTCCTGCTACCCCATCACTGGCTGCATGTGTCTGTTTTCCATAGTGTTCTCAATCACACGGTGGTGTCTGAGACAGCAGAAGCATCTTTTTTTTTTGTCCCTCTTCTGGACTGGCTCCAACAGATCCATGGCTCTCTTGTACTGAGGACTCCAGAGCTGGACACAGTACCGCAGGTGAGGTCTCACCGGGGGTAGTGACCTCCTCGAGCATGGTGTTGCGGCACACAGTGTAGCTAGGTGATTTGTTCTCACTAGCACTTTCTGTTAATTTAGTCCTTCATTGAAAACTAGAGCTGTGAGAGCAGGTGAAGCTCCAAGACTCCCGCAATTCCAGTGCAGTAGCAGCTGAAGGAATCTGGTAGGTGTTTTCCCGATCCTGAGCATATGCTTGTGCAGAGTTATTCCTATGAGCAGAAGACACGGTGTGGTGAGGCACAGGCTCAGGTGAGTGCTGTGGGAGGCTTTGTTGGTAGCTCTGCATTTCCCACCTTTTGTTCAGAAGTTGTTTCCCCACAGGTGAGATGCTGCAATAGTTAGTCCATGCCAGCTCCCTTAAGCCACTGCAGTTGATGGGGTGACTCTGTCCTGGACCCAGGCAAGAGCACACACAGGATCTGCGATGGTGAACCACAAACTCAACTGCCATGCTTAGAGCCCACCCACCCTCTTCTGGACTGCCTGAGACCAAAAGCTCCTCCAGGTAGGGTGTCTTTTTACACCCCTTCATTCACATGCATGGGAGGAGAGGGCATTGTAGGGAATGAGCAACTCCACCATCAGGGAAAAACAGGCACAGTCTCAACAAGGCAAAACTTCCTGGCAATTTCCTCCCACTCTGCTCCCTCCTACGGTTTCTTCTGGAAGAGGGGGCAGCCAGGCCCATTATTTATTTAACACCAGACTGCTCAAAAAGAGGTTTGAGCTGATTGTATAAAGAAAAGTAGGTTTCATTACCTATAGTGCTTCACATTTCAGAGAAGCTTGTATTGTTATGCAGTTTGAATTGTTTGACAATATAATTATTATTATTATTAGTCCATAATGTACACTAACAAGTCTGGTGCTGAAAGGCTGTATATTAATGCACAGTAACTATGTTTCTCTGGAGGGAGTTAAACAAAACTGTAACTAGGGTCAAAGCTATGCCTTTGCCTCCATCTGCTAGAAATCAGACATACTTCTTTAAATTTTAATTACAAATTAATCAAACAAAAATACGGCATATTTTGCACTGGAGAGGTAAATGCTAATTTTGTAGCTAACCAAGAAATATCTAATATGGGAATGCTCTAATGCTAAAGGTTACCGTAGTTTGCCTTTGAAAACACACCTGATAAGATCCTTGATTTGGAACTGAACACAAAATCAGGAAAGAATGGCATAGCCCCGTGAACAAATTTTTACACCTTCTCTCTTTCTAAAGGTTCAGATAATTTCCTGGCAAGGGCTGTAAAACTAATATTTTTTTCTTAGTAAAGACTGACAAGTTTCTGGAGCTCTTCTATAGCTACACTAGTTTCTGGGAAGGAGAGATAAGCCCTTTCCTGTTTGCCAAACAATCATGGCAAACAAAGTGGTATTCTACAGGAAGCAAAAGGCTTTTTAAAAAATGTGGTTTATTTGTTTGGCTCAAAGCAGCTGCCTGCTAGACTGAACAAGTAAATACATTTTGCCCATATTTCTCTATAAGCCATGTTCCAGTGCAAAGTACAGGCATTAAAGTACAGGTTTCAGGGTGACTGGTCTGTTTTTTCACAGTAAAAGATTCGTGTGGTAATAATGCTGATGATACAGGACGCTAATAAGAGCCTTGAAGGTATTCTTCCTACCTAGCCCCCTGCCAGGGGAGCAGCTTACAAAATGGCCATCTCTCGGGAGATGCAGCAACTGGTAGTCATGACTGCAATGTGCCATCCCTTCTTTGGGGTATCAAGAGCACATAAAACTTCCTGAAAAGAAGTGGTACCCTTCCACAAACTAGTGAAATTCACCCAGAAAGGAGCAGGAGGTGGAAGATGAAGGTGGTGGCTGGAGTATGTGAATCCAAGAGATGACCAGTAAGAGAGACTCTTGGATCTCTGTCAAAATACTAGTGAAATTTTACTTTTAGCAACATGCTTATGTTTAGGCCAATACAAATCTTCATGCCTCCTATTCTATTCAATATCCTGCTAAAAGAATCTTTTGCTTCCCTACACTTGGCAGGTTGCACACACACAATCCAGTTCTGCCCTGGCAGAGCTGGAACTCATGCTGCCTTGGACTGTGCTGAATGTCTTAGGCAGCCATGACATGCTGTGCCATTGGAGACCACCTTGTGCCCTCACTGCTTAACAAGCTTTGCTGTAAAACGTGCACCTTAGCACTGCAAAGACCAGAGGGAAAATATATGGACTAGTAACCGTTGCCCTATCACCCAGTAATCTTGAAGGAATCTTCCTTCCTGACAGGCTCTCTTGTGAGCAAGGACAACCCCAGTAGGCAAATCTGAGTTTCCTCAAATCACAGTTTTACCGCTGCCAAGTCATTTTGAGAAGATGTATTACTTGTGCTGTGGCTGACACCACCTCCTCTTTGCTGGGGTGTGAGAACTCTGCTTCTTCCTGGTCTGCCAAAGTCCCACTTTCCCAGTCCAGCTGTTACCCTCCCGATGATGGAAGGAGAATTGCTGACAAGAACTCATGAGAGAAGAAGGGGATGGGGCATTGGGCTGATGTGTTACTGCAGCGGGGGGACGAAGGGTGATCAGTGGGGAGGGGAAGGAAAAACCAGCTAGCCCAGGCCAACCCCTACTTCCTTCACATCCTACCAAGGGAGAAAGCTAGTGCCCTGCCAGCTGTGCAGAGGAGGGCAAGCCAAGCTGGAATCAGACCAGAGCTGCATAAGGAAAGGAGGGAAAGGCAGAGAGCTAGTGCTCATGCAAACCTGCCCCCATTCTTGCATTCTCTGTGTGACTACAGGGAAATAGTCGTTCTTTTCTTTGTGTTCCTGCCTCTTTCCAAGGGAGGTAATATTTGAGAATAAATATTTGGTGTCAGCCAAGTGTTTGGGTTCCACAAAGATGGTATAAATGTTTGTTCCTCAGCCATCACCTGGGTTCTCGCTTTCTTTGAGCAAAGTAGGTGCAGAGTCTGTCCTGGAGATTGGCCAAGCCAGGCATTACCACCCTTTTCATGGCATGCTTCCCTATGGAAAAATTTCAGGCTCTTGTTGCTGTTTGCTGTGGCATGTTAGCAAAGGGCTTGTCTTCTGTCCTGAGGGATTTAAAGGATTTGGTGAATGATTTGCCACATTTGTAACAGGAGTGTCCCAAAAGAAATCTAAGCACAGTTATCTGTCTCTACATGGTCTGTCAATCAACCTGGGTATATGGTTTTCAACTGTGTTGCCCGTTGCCTGGAGGCCTGATCTTGTTAGGCTCTGTTTAAACATGTAGGAGGTATTGTCCCTGTCATGAGGAGCGCTCTAAATAACCTGACGTATGTAATGCTATAACATTTAGGCAAAGCATGAGCCAGCCACCAGGGATACATAACTGTTCTCTTTGGATTTTTGCTTGTGTTTTAATTTCTCTCAAACTGTCCTCCTTCCTGTCTGTCCCTTTCTATACTAGACTCTGCCAGTACCAGCTGCCTTATGAATGGCTCGAAAATACTCAGTGTAATGTGTGTGCATACGGGAGAGGGGTCACTGGGGATGACTGAGCATTATTAGTGTTGGAAAAGGTAGGCAGGATCAAAAGCCTTCCCCTCTTCTGCTCATCTATCCTTTGCTTCTATGGGGGAAGACTTTGTGGTTTGGGACCATAGAGGAGGTCATGACCCCCTTTGAATCTGCGTTCTTGCAGACTGCATCCCTTATTGCATCTCCTCCAGAGGAGTGGATGTATTCTTTTTTCAAACTGTGGGCGAGATCTACTTAGCAGGAGACACAAGGAAGTGGGGGATGCTAGAACAGCACAGGGAGTCCTGGAACCCAAGTTTTGTCCCCCAGCAGCATGCAGGAGCTTCAGTCTGTCTGTGGGGGATGTGGCCTTTCCTTCACCAATCCTTTGAACTCTGCTTTTGGCAAGGGCAGGTAAGAAGTGTGTACAACTCACTTAATTACTACTTTACACTCCTCTGAATTGTGGAACAAGCTTTATTTGTAATGAGTTCACTCCTGCAACAATGGGGGGGGGAGAGAGAAGGAGATCTTAACAAATGACATAAAGACTCTTTAAATATAGAGTACTCTCCTAATTGTATGGTAGTATAAACCTATCTCTCTCTAATAGATACGGTCATGAGTCTTCAGATGAATGGATTAGCTGTTTACATTTACTAAAGATAGGGTTTGATTCAGAGCATCTTTGCACTGGTACAATGGAGAGGATAATTATAGTTACCAATACATAAAAATAAAAAGGAGAGGGGTTATTCCTATATTAGACTCTGTTTTTACTTCTTGACTTTCTTGAGCCATAGTGCTATACTCATTGAGCAGGAAAATATTTTTAAAATGCAACAAATTATGGGGAGTTTGGTTTATGTGTTTTATAAGACAAGGTGGAGAGTCCCATGGCACTCCCTTGTTTTGGTCAAAGAAAGCACCCACAAATTCAGTGTGACCAGCAGTTGTGCCCCAGGTTAGGTACCTAGTGCTCAGGATCAAAAGAAAGTCGGGTGCAATGTGATAGACGTATCAAAAGATTCCCTTTGTGCTGTGCATCCTCTCCTTGCCCCAAAAAGGAAATCATGGTGGCTTGGGAGCACAAATGTAATCAGGACTTCTCTTGAATCTGTGACTCTTCCTCTCATTCCCACTTATTAATTATTGCATCTACATATTCCTTCTCTACGGTCACTGGGAGGCAAAACCTGACACTTTTATCTCATAGTACATTATACTTTGTCTGTGCATTCTCTACCCTTGTGGCTATGGAAATCGATGATATACCTGTTTATTATTTGTTATTTAATGTGCAGTGCCATTCACAATATTACATTATTGCTCGCATACTTTAGATATTTTTCCTGTATGAGCTCCCAAAGAGGGTCAGGAGAAGGAGAAGGGAAGATTGCAGAATGGAGGCACAGCCTCCTTCACCTGAAATTTAAAATACCTGGAAAGCAAAAAAAAAATTCTTCCATTCTCCTGTCACTAGGTTCTCAGCACTAGTGTAGAGACAGGATATTCACAGGCAAACCCACATGGCAAGTGACACCATATGTGATGCTGAAACATACTGTTAGCTGCTAAATAAGTGTGTCTAATACGGGGTGAAGCTGATGGGTCCACTAGCCGGATTCTAGGCATGGTATGTAAAAGAAGTGATTAAGCCTTTTATGGATTAAATGAGCTAACACAATAGAGGCCACCTGCCATATGAAACGCCAATGCAAAAATTATCTCAGATGAAAGAAAATAGGGTTTCCCAGGAATCTGAATACAAACACAGGACTGAGACGTCAAATGGTTTCAGAATAGAAAGCAGTGAGGACACATGGCCTGAACGGAAGCTAAAAGATAGAAAATGAACTCTAGTTTTGGGTGAACAACTGGATGGGATGGATGGACCGGAACTGTGCAAAATAAAATAGTTATTTTTTTCTTTTTCCTATTTTATTGCAGGAAAGGGTCTTTAAGCGCATTGTAAGTAAACTGAAATGCACCGAAGAAATACCTAGCAGATATCTTCATTTTTTACTTCTAAATGAAACAAGCTGTGATTCCCTGTGCTTTCAACTCATTGCTTAAATCATGCAGGTGATTTCCAAGGGAGATCCAGAAGCTCAGGAGAAAACCCCATTGAGTCAAAATGTAATTGAGTTGAAGAAACTCTTCTGTTAGGTGGTAGAAGTACTTGCAAAACTCAAATATCGAATAATATATTTGAAATTGAAACGGAAACTGAATTAGCCAAAAGCAATTAAAATAACAGCCTGAAGCATTCCAAGAAGTCATGAAGGGTGACCTTTCCTACAAGAGAAGAGCTCCGATGCAAAGACTATGTTGGGTATGAGAAGTTAGAGCAGATTTTTCTCCCAGTTTCTTATGTCAAAGTGGACTGGTAATTGTTAGGAACATGGCAGATTTTTAAAGGAAATGCCAAGAGGGATTCACCCATGGAGCCCACACACAGCTCAATGTGAATTCTCTGGGAGACCTTTATTATTGGTTACATGATCACTTATATACTCTTAAGCTGCTAACACACACACACACACACATAAACAACTCTTCATTGGCTAAAAGCTACTGTTCACACGCCTGGTTACAATACTGGATTGGATAAATCCAGCTGTTCATGAGGCATCCTTTTTACTTCTGACTAGTTACATAAGAACTTTTCTTATCTTGTTTTTCTTGCATTCTTTCTCATGAATCTATTTTTTCACCCCAAATCAGAACTTAATTGCTCAAGGCCAAAGCCGTTTGCAGCTTGGGCTCTTAAAGTGCCAACAAGGAAATTTATGCCAAGCAAACTTTGGTGAATCTGGAGTTTGCTAACAATGATGAACTTCAGTAGGATTTACAGAACTGCCAAATCAGCCTCAGAAAGAAATTAAAAGGATGACATAGAAGAAGGAACCGGGAAGTGAACCACCTAGAGAATGTGGGTGAAATGGAACATTGCCCTATGTTCCTAGCCTTTTTTTTTAATCCATGGAAAGCAGGAGGAGAAAGGTCAGATGATCCTAGTTCACGGAATACAAACTAACACTTCTGAAGGGAAATTCCAAAGCTCTCTTATCTGAAACAACAAGACTCATTTGTCCTAGATGAATGGCTGGGAAGGTAGGGGAGAGAAGGGCATTTCCCATATCCAACTGAAATGGTCTAGCTCTGCTGATGCTGCAGAATTTACCCAAGGAGGAATTAGCTAAAACTAACACAGCCTCTCAGGGGCAGTTTGGGAGCAGCCATCCGTCACAGTGGGATGAAATACTGCTAAGAATTAATAAAAACATATGACATTTCCAAATATCAACAAAGAATTTTAGGAGGAATTAGCAGAGGACAAGGCTGTTCGCCTTGACCTGAGATTTGCAGAATTAGCTCAAGTAATGAAAGCCAAGGATCCTCTCTTAAATTTGGAGCGTGGATTTTCTACTGCAGCAGTAGTGTACTGGAAAGGAAAACACCTCCTGTGAGGAAGCTGGAAGCTGGTGTTCATCCACCTTGTAAGTACAGCTTGCTGTCTAATGAGTGCAATGGAAAAGGGGAGGAAACACTAATCCTGGTTCATCTACTTTACAAAACATTGGTTTGCAATATGAAACAAGAAAATTAAATTTTCAGCAATGCAAGCTTTACTGGTGCCCCTCCACACACTCTTGCAGCACTTTTAAGGGAACTGTAAGAGAGGACAGGGAAGGCTCTCTTAGACAGCGTTCAGGCTGCTATTGCAAGAGAATAACCTGAGGCTTTCTTTGCAGTTGGTAGCATAAGATCACCCAAACTTTGCCCTCAGCCTCACCCACAAGCCAATGTGTTGCAACAACCACCACATGTGAGGAAAGGTTTTGAGATGGTGGAAATCAAGGTAGCAGGAACATTTGTGCTTTCGCTGTTGTATTGGGTACCACTGACACCCCACAATTGGAGCACAAACCTTCACCACCACCCATAACTTTGGCACCAGCTTTTGAAAATACTGAGCTTAGGCAGTTTGAAAAAACACAATTTTTTGTATATAGGTTAAAAGTATGTTTCTGGGGTTTGTTAACAGAATACATAATATTAAAAACTGGGTTCAAGTTAAGGCAATTCAGTATCTGTAGCTCTTTGTAGACAACTTTGAGAGGTGTTTTGTCCTGAGCACCATTCACATAGCAATTGTGTGTGTATTCATATAGCTATTAGAAACTAAAACAGAAAATACCAAAGCACCAAAAATAGTGATGGAAGATGCCAATGAGTTAATAGTCAGGGACACAGCTCCTGGACAAGCGTGACCACAAGTAAATCTTAGATTTGTTGTTTTCTTCTATACCTTCTGAGATGGTGATTTGCCCTGCACAGCAGAACAGATCTTGGCCTTTATTTTTCACTTACTAGAGGATTTGCAGAGCAGGAAAAGAGGATTACAATTCCTCTCAGCAGAAAGTAATCCTTTTAAGTTAGGTATGTCAGCATTCATTGAGAAGTGTGGGAAAGTGCGTGCTACTTAAAATGCTTGACAGGGCTCAGAGAAACGTGGTGGCAGGAAGATGGGAGCAAAGCCCCCAGTTGTGATTACAATGGCCCCCAAATTAGAGACTGTTGGAGGGAGCAGTGAAAACAGAGCTCAGGAGCAAGGACTGATTCTAATGTTTATCCAGTCCAGTAAATTCACAGCATTAAAGTCCAGAAATATAACCTAGAGGGGTATTTATTCATTCAAAACTAATGGCCAAAAAAATCTGCATTTACAAGGCCACTTCAGAGAGCTGGTGGTCCCTTTCTATAATTTTACTGTGCATCAGCATGTTAGTGAGGTGGTCCCCATAAACCAATTGATCTGCTATACCAGATACATATTCTGAGCAGCTCATAATTCCTTCAGTACATATTTGTTCTGTTTGGGAAGCTGCACTCTGATCATAATGGTCACACCGAGCCCAAGACAGAACTCATTGCTATGAGTTTCATAGTGTAGTTTAGGAGTTGAAAGATCTGTACTGAGATATTATCAGTTATGCTCTCATGGGATGATGAGCAGGGTCAGAAACTATTCTGGACCCAGTCATTGTAAAATAATTCAGGCTTAATATAGGAGGATGAAGTTGAAGAGTATCCAGAATCCAGCTGGACCTCATCTGAGCAGCTGGTGAGATCCTACTGACAAGGTAATAACACAAAAGCTATTGGGGGTTAGAAAAACAAACTTTGAAGTAATATGAAAAGAGGCAAAGAAAATGGGCAGGAATTCAGTGATGGAAAATCTGCGCTGAGAAGTATTTGAGGTACAGCTGCAGACAAACTAATGAAATAATAAAAAAAAATATTTAAAATGCAGCAACATAAAGAGCAATAGCTGACACTGAGGGCTTGAAAACGCTAGGCAGGAGAATAATCGTGAAAGTACAAAATGAAGTGGAAACTTAACAGAAAAAAGAGCAACAAAGAAACAAATTGCATAAAATAGTAGACAGTATCAGGCAGTTCATAATGTATTTGTAAGAGCATAATAGCTGCACATCTCTGTTGTAACGGAATGGAATTTTATTCACTCTAATTTAGCACAGGACAGTCAACACAGTCATTTGAAATCTGTTGTTCGCAATCCAAGATAGCATCTTGACAGCTTTTAATAGACGAAGTGCTTCATAACGTAGATTGTTGGAGACAAGTGAAAGAACCAAACCCTGGGTCAGCAGCAGAATACATAAAATACATGTCTTTCAGGAACATATTGAACAAGAGATCTTTATTCTTCCATATTTCAATTTTGCTGATATTATACATAAGTCACGCATTTTGTCTTCTAATGAATTCCCTCCTCGCTACCTCATCCCCAAAGCTTCTTATTTCTGCAGCCTGAGTGACAATGGCAGGTGCCTCAATAGAGGATGTTGCAATGCAAACCTGTATTTTAACGGCCTGCTTTGGCTAAAAGGTTCTTTGTTTGCATGTAACTATTTCCCTGACATTCCCTCCTGACAAATACTCTCCATATGGCTGGAATATAAAGGCTTGGAAGTGCTTAAATGGGTAGTACACCACTTGTTACACTGAGGATCAGACATGATGGTACAGACACTCTTCCACGTTTTAGGGTGGCTATTCAGAGAGAGGCAGAAGACAACAGTTTCTCATCTGTCCTTCACTTCCTTACAAAAATGTTACTTTTCTCTGACTTTTATTTTAAGTCAGTATTTACAGTAGAGTATTTAAAATGCCCAACTAGGCCTGGGAACTCATTGTAGTAGGCAAACTGCACAATGCATTTTGCAGCTCTCCCATAGCTTAAAACATACATATAACATTTAATTTGATGGCATCCAGAAAGTATTAAAATAGTCAAAAAAATCTGAATCTATTTTTATCATGGCAATTCACAATTGGGTTTGAAGGCAAGCTACAGAAGAATACAGTTGGTTCATCTGGTTTGCTTTAATCAATGCAGAAACTATAAGGGCAGTTATCCTGAGCTCATTTCAGCCAGATTACATGGGCAAGTGAATTTCTTGCTGTCCTGGTCCAACTATCCAGACTGCTGGGCCTGTGGGAGCTCACCCACATGCTGCTAGACAGAAACCTGGGTGTGGAATGTGCCCCCAGACCTTATCCTGACATCACCCGGTTCAGACATAGCCGGTGAGTGTTCTGTTTTCTCAAATCCCAGGGAGAGAATGGTAAAGACACACATTTATTTCATGGCACTGCAAACACTGAAGGAACTTCATTGCCTGTCCCGAGAGGGCTCTTTACCTGTGAGCCACTTGCAGAGGCCATCCTGCTGAGATGGGCAATGAGCAGTTGGCAACAGCCCATCAGCAGAGTTGTATCCCTGCAATGCTGCCAAGGTGGAGGATGCTTCTCAGCCCGTCAAGGGAGAAAAGTTCGGACGCAAGAATAGGAAAAGGGAAGGGAACTGTATAAAATGTGCCCTGATCACAAGAGTTAACCTAATTACAGCTGTATTGGAAAGCGCACCATTCCATTATCAAAGCTGCAGCAGGAAAATACCAACTCAACAGGTTTCTGCTGGGCCTTGCATTGGACAAGCAAAGGCTCACAGTGTCAGTGGGAGCGGGGGAAGCTGTGCATGCGCCCCCGCCCCAGCCCACCCAATCAGCCATCTTTGGGAGCACATCCTTGCTCAAAGGGCTGCTTTTCTCATTGAATTCCCGAGTAACTGTAAGATAAAGTGCCTAATCTAGAACCACCCTCTTGATCAATAAAGGGACACATATAATGTTGTTAGTTTTTAATAAAAAATAAAACTCTTAATTGAGGAATACAGGTTATTCAGAGGAAACTAGAAAAATAGTTTCCACATCTTTGTGTTCATTTTTCTTTCTGCTAGCTGAAGAGTGAAAGAATATAATAAACTAGGCAATTGCTTGGAGGAAAAATGCTTTAAAAATTTATATATTTCAATTTTTCCAATTAAATTTCTCTAATTTGATGTACTTTCCAGCATTTGTGATATTTTGAAAATTGAACTCTCGACTTGCTGTAGAAAGAAACCAGCTCTGCTTCCCATTGCTTTCCTTTTTAGGTTTCACTTGCGCAGTGAAGTTCAGGGCAGTTGACTTGGGAGGCTGGGGAATGCTCACAAAGCATTTAAAGTTGCACCATCTCCATTCCCCCTTTTTTTTAGGGTTTTTCAAAAGGCCTCGCTCACACCTCTACTGTGCAAGTAAACATTTTAAATTATTTGGAGGGTGAGCCATGAAGATGATCAGAGGGCTGGTGCACCTCTCTTAGGAAGAAAGGTTGAGGGAGCTGGGCTTGTTTAGCTTGGAGAAGAGAAGGCTCCGGGGAGACCTCATTGTGGCCTTACAGTACTTGAAGGGAGCTACTTGAAGTACAGGAGGTGGAGTGATTTTTTTACATGGGCAGTACAGGAGGGGGAGTGATTTTTTTCCATGGGCAGATGGTGATAGGACAAGGGGAAATGCGTTTAAACTAAGAGAGGGGAGATTTAGGTTAGATGTTAGGAGGAAATTTTTCACCCAGAGGGCGGTGGGGCACCGGAACAGGTTGCCCAGAGAAGCTGTGGATGCCCCATCCCTGGAGGCATTCAAGATCAGGTTGGATGGGGCCCTGGGTGGCCTGATCTAGTGGTTGGCAACCCTGCCCACAGCAGAGGGGTTGGAACTGGATGATCCTTAAGGCCCTTTCCAACCCAAACCATTCTGAGATGAGAGCGCATTCCCCTGGGCAAGACCCCTCCTGTCAGACTGTGGGCTGCTGCCCTGGGAGGGGTGCGTGAGGAAGAACCGCAGGTGCCGGCTGCCAGCGGGGGAGCACC
>NW_010323311.1:358-1799 GCF_000700745.2 Antrostomus carolinensis | reverse complement strand
GCTCCCGCTGCCAGGTGGGTCTTGCTGGAGCTGACCTGGCCAAACCCCAGCGCCCGGCTCCCTCACCCCGGAGCTGCTCTCCTGCCATCACCACCCAGGAGGGAGCGGGTGCTCTCCCAGCCCAGCACCCTGCCCGGGGCAGAGGGGTCACCCCTTGTGTCACTCACCCCTTGTGTCACTCACTCACCCCTTTTAGAATTGCAGAATCCCAGACTGGTTTGGGTTGGAAGGGACCTTAAAGCTCATCCAGTCCCAACCCCCCTGCCAGCAGCAGGGACACCTTCCACTAGACCAGGTTGCTCAAAGCCTCATCCAACCTGGCCAAGAACACTTCCAGGGAGGAGCAGCCACAGCTTCTCTGGCCAACCTGGGACACTGGCTCACCACCCTCACAGTTTTCAGTCACTTTCTCTCACCCCAAGGACACCTTTGCCCAGGCTGGCTCCCCCCGCACAGGCTGCCCTGCTCCAACAGCCCATTGCCCCCTCCTTGGCCACACTGGGGAAGGCTGGAAAACCCCCTACCAGCACTGGCCTGTCCTCTGTCCCCACTCGCTACAGGGCCATGTCCCCTCTGTGCCACACAGAGACCAGTCACCTGCCCTCCTGCTGGGAGAGACACCTTGTTCCTGGCAGCCACGAAAACCACTCGTCACCGTAAGGCACAAGAGCTCCTGCTCCTCATGCTCGGAGAAAGAATTAAAAAAACCAACCAAACAAACAAAGAACCCCCAAAAAAAAGTTTAGTCACATCCACAGACATCACATTTTAAAACTAAGGAGATGGAGCTCCAGGCCGGGAGGAGCGCGGCGGCCGAGCCCGCGGGAGGCAGCCGCCTTTCCCCGGCACAGCTGGATCCGGCGGGCAGAGCCGGGACACGGCCGGCCCCTCCCCGGGCTGCGGGGGCACAGCTCAACATGACCAACAGCGCTGCGGGGTCTGGCAACCTCACTGAACCAAGCTTGAAGGAATTCAAAGGCAATTTAGCTTAAATATAAAAATAAATTTTTATTTCGTTAAAAAACGTTTAAATATTTGTTTGTGATTTTTTTTTTTTTTTTACTTTTTTTCTGTTTTTTTCTTTTTTTTAATTTAGACTTCAGCAGACACACACACTCACACGGCTCGGAGAGTAAAAACCTGGCAGCAAAGCACTCCTGGAAGTGGTGGGGAGCCCGTGGGCAGGGGTGCCCATCCCTCACCCGGGGTGGGGGGCAGCTCTCAGGTGACCCCCAGCTCTGGCAGTCTCTTCCCACAGGAGCTCCCAGGCAGGGGAAGGGCCCCACTCCTGGCTGGATGGGAACAGAGGAGGCAGCACCGTAGCTCATAGGAGCTGGAAAAACCCAGAGGGATGGGGATGAGCTAAAAATGAAAAGCAATTTGGATTTGGGGAGGGAGGGGGAACCCATCTGCTCTGAACTCCTGGTAGCAGGTCCAGAGC
>NW_010323311.1:0-214 GCF_000700745.2 Antrostomus carolinensis | reverse complement strand
CGTGAGTAGCCACACAGTGATGCTACTGTCAACACCCAATTAGCCAGGGCGCGTCCCCCGCAAAGGGACAAGCGCCCCCCCAAAAAAAGGAACTCCAAACAGCAAATCCGGCATAACCAACATGCCGCCACGCACACGGATCAGATCTTCCTCCAAACTCGATTCAATGAGCGCATCGAACAGGGAGCACGAATAAAGCAAAACAGAGGGGGGG
>NW_010323310.1:0-762 GCF_000700745.2 Antrostomus carolinensis | reverse complement strand
CACCCAAAAGGGGAAAAAAAAACACCCAAAAACGGGGGAAAAAAACACCCAAAAGGGGGAAAAAATCACCCAAAAGGGGGGAAAAAAACCCCAAAAGGGGGAAAAAAAAACACCCAAAAGGGGGAAAAAAAAACAACTAAAAGGGGAAAAAAACACCCAAAAGGGAAAAAAAAAACAACTAAAAAGGGAAAAAAAACACCCAAAAGGGGAAAAAAACCACCCAAAAGGGGAAAAAAACCACCCAAAAGGGGAAAAAAACCACCCAAAAGGGGAAAAAAACCACCCAAAAGGGGAAAAAAAAACACCCAAAAGGGGGAAAAAAAACACCCAAAAGGGGAAAAAAACACCCAAAAGGGGAAAAAAACACCCAAAAGGGGGAAAAAAAACACCCAAAAGGGGAAAAAAACACCCAAAAGGGGAAAAAAACACCCAAAAGGGGGAAAAAAAACACCCAAAAGGGGAAAAAAACACCCAAAAGGGGAAAAAAACACCCAAAAGGGGGAAAAAAAACACCCAAAAGGGGAAAAAAACACCCAAAAGGGGAAAAAAACACCCAAAAGGGGGAAAAAAAACACCCAAAAGGGGAAAAAAACAATGAGCTCTGTGCAGCAAAATCTGACCCAAGAGGGGGGAAAATAACCCTAAAAGGGGAAAAAACCACCCCAAAGAGGGGGAAAAAACGCCCCAAAAGGGGTAAAAAAACATCCCCAAAAGGGGTAAAAAAAAACGCCCAAAAAGGGGTAAAAAACATCCCAAAGGGGG
>NW_010323309.1:30738-39811 GCF_000700745.2 Antrostomus carolinensis | reverse complement strand
TTTTTTTTTTTTTTGGTCAAAGTACCTTCATTGACCAAGTGTTCTTACGCTCACCCTGAAATCAAGCTAAGCCCGTACAGTTACAAACTTCTGCTGCCTTTTACAGATGGCAATTTCCTATGCTGCCTTATTGCAATTGTGTCTGCTACTCTACTCACTGTTTTGGTGGATAGGCTGTTTAAGACAGCTTCTTCATATATGGATTTGTTATGGAAAACTAAGTAGTTGAAAGAGCAGTAGATAAGCTCATAATTTCATGGTAAAGTTTATTTACACCTTTGCGTTTTCTCATCCTTCTTTCTAATGTATTAATATACAAAACATCTGTGTGTCAAGCTGACAGGTTTCTTGCGTGTTATTTTGGGCTGAATAAGCACTACTATTTAGGTTTCTGTTGGCTATATGGAATCCTGTGTCAGAAAACTTTTGCTTTTGACTTCTATTTCAGCAAAGCAATACTGATGACAGGGCTGCATGATTTTACCAGTGTCTTTATGTCAGTTAAATGCCAATTAAATTAACGTCCAAACATCAACCAGTGTCATTCACTTTTTCTACATTGTTTACAGTTTGGAATGTTTTGCAGTTTGTTATGGCCAAAACCTAGGTCAGAGAAGATGGTGGAATAACATAAAAATCATCAGAAATTCAGGTTAAGAAAAACACTAAATATTGGCTTCTGAAAACCATTGCTCACATTATTAATTACTGATCCTTTGAGCATCTTTTACTTAGAGTAAAGTCAAGTGATTTGACTTTAAGAACTTTGGTGGCTTTGTGTGGGAATGCTGACACAGTGCATTTAATGTCTCCACTGAGACACTAAGCCTACTCCTCGTTTTGTATAATCTGTCAATACTTTTCTGTTCCAGCACAAAGTTGAACAGTTTGTTTCACCTAAACTCTTCCTTCACTCTGCTGCATTCTCAAATAATGCTTTAAGCAGGCTCGTTTAACTTTGCAGTAGGAGGAGTCACATAGGCACAGGCAGTTTGAGGTTGGTTTTTTCTGTCTTGCTGTGTTTAGTTGCTACTAACAGCTGACATGCAGTATGAGACTTCCTACTGAGTTAAATGTAAAAGGAGGAGGAGTCAGAAGGATCAAGGAAAAGCTCTGAATTGGGGCCACCATCAATCCAATCACTCACCACAGACCTTGTGAGATAAAACATGTTATATGTATGCCTGAGTTTGAGAATGTTATTGTACTAATCAAGAACAATATGTAGGTTATCAATTATCCAGATAATGTCAACATGATAAGCATATTAAATCTGTAAACAGAAAAAAATCCATTATTTTGTAAAGGACCTTTTAATATTTTTCTGTGTATGTCCCTCTTAGCCCAAGCTGCCATATGCATCATTGAGTTTTGGATAGGTAGCAAAATCCCTACTGAGATCTATTGCACAGGTGCATGAATGCTCAAAAGCTCAGTAACATTTTTACTGAACTTCATTTGCAACACAAGAAAGGAATTGACAGGGAGGCTTTTTTTTACAGAACAAGGAATAATGAGATTTGATGTCTATGGTGAATAGTACAGATGTAAATGATTTATTTAGCTTATGGCATTCATTCTGAAATAAGAGAAATCCGGTCTGAGCCATATCAACTCAGACTTGCATGTTCCCATCAGATTTGTCATTTAATTATATAGATTTTTATTCAGATTATCAGTGACATTATCTACCTAAGCAAAATCCAAAAATCAGTATATATACAGTCTAACCTGCCTAAAACTGTAGCAAGTCAACCCTGATATGAGTTGAAAGTATCTGTCATCATCTGTGAGCAGTAAAAGCATATTCTCATATTCAGCAAAGTATGTCCTATCACCTTAGAAATGGAGGTTCTGTACTTTTACGATCCTGATTTTGTTTTCTGTTCAATTTTCTTTAAGTATCTGCACCTAAGATCATATTTGGGAGCCTTGGAATTATTAAAGTATTAAGCATTGGGTAGCTGGTACCCAGAAGAGAGACACTGCATGGGAGTGTTTCAGAAAAGCATTGGACAGATCTCTGCTCAGAAACTGAACATTCTTTGAGGAAAAATATTTTAGAGAAGCATAGAGTTTCTTTCTCACAGGCTAACCAGTGATGTAAGGAGTACTGTGTCTCTTTTTTGGTCCTCTAGTCCTTGTCTGGTTTTCTATCATCCTTCCTCCCCCCCCCAGTCTTTACTCTGCCCTTTACTTTGTTGATTGCATTCAACATTTTCCAGTCTCTTTTATCATTGCTCTGGCAGTCTTCGTCTCTCTAGGATGAATAAGCCCTCCTTATCCTACCACCTGAAATCAGTAGAGTTCTTCAAATTAAGTGAAAGCATAATTTAACTGGAAGACTGATGTAGCACCAGACAGGCAAAGTTCACTTAAATTGCGCTAAGTAGGTGTCTTATTGCCAGAAATAGGATGGGAAATTGTTATCTGACGATTCTGAACTTAGGCACTTCATAGTAATGGCACAAGGCTTCTTTAGTGCATTTTGCATGAGATAAAAGAATGATGTTTATTATATTAGCCTTTACTAACTATGGGGAATTGGTTTGTTTTCCTCATGTTTGAACTGGTAAATCAGTGGAGTAGTGTAAGGGTTTGCTTTTGGTTCAGAGATGGAAAAGGCAAGGGAGAGATTACCCATAAATTCTTACTGGCTTAAAGGAACATCTACCACCATTAAAAACAAAAACAAGAAAAAAAAATCCCCAAACTTAAGAGCTGTTGTAGCTGTGCAAATATTTTTTTTTTTTTTTATTCAATGAAAAGCAGTTCTGCTGTTATCAGTGTATGTCAGGAAGATTTGTAGCATTTGGATTATCAAAGGCAAACTGATCAATCAAATGTATGTAACAAGAAAAGATGAAAGAACTAAGGTGTACACTCAAGTATAGGAGAATCTCAGGAAAAGTTTGCAGGAGTTCTGTATAGCTGAGACGTCTTCAATCCTACAGTCTACTTTTCACAGATTCTAAAAGCTCCTTGTGCGAATGTGATCTAGGTTTTCATGTGGGAAATTCAAAATTGCGATGGGATATGGAATCCTGTTTTTCCAGGTTCTTTTATATGATCCTGTTATACTTAACAGGAATCTTGCTATAGTGTATAGTAGAATGAATTTGGAATTGTCATGAAATTTATGTCAAATCCAAGCTTGTAGCTAATTTTGGCCTATGTTTTGGGGCCTCTCAGAATTTTCTAAAATAGAAAAAGGAGTGATATATGATTAGTATTAACTTAATTTTCAGTTTGTGGGGGTTTTCTTACATTTCAGATGTGGATAGACCTGTGCAGGCTGTACACAAAGAAGTTCTGATGTAGAATGAGATATTTTAAATCCTTGGATACCAAGTCAGCTGATTGACAAATTTGAAACTATTTGCATGATCACGGTAACAAATCCAGAGGGAACAGTGCAACTTCTTAAATTGCAGTGAGACTTGGAAAATACTTACGGGTTTTTTACGTTGGGTATGAAAATCTCTGTTGCCTGCTCTTCATGTTATATTGGTCATTCTATATCTTGAACAGGATTTCTATTTCAACTTCTAGAGCCTAGGTAATGAAATATATGCCACAGCAATCCATAAATGGTTTCTTTTGGACTCATATTGTTTTGGTTGCCAAGAATCTAATTTACATTAGAAAAAAACAGAAGGGTACTGAAGATAACCACTTATTTGATTAGGTTTATTTATGCCGAACCCTTAGGAGGTTTTCTATTTTTTTAGCCAAATTCATTTTGCCAGAGGTCTATGCACTTGACCCTATTCTGTCTTGAATCTGGTTTAGAACTCCAGTGAGGTTTCCTCCAGGTTTATACTATATTAGCTTTGCTGACACAGGGTAATGTAGTCTAAATCAAGGGTTCTTTCTTCCCTGTTAGTTTGCCAAAATCTAATGATTTTTCACATAAAACAGTTTCAAAACAAATGGTTTTTTGTGTTTAAGAGATTAAGAATGCGGACAAAGCAAGGCTTCTCTTTTCCAGAATATCATTGTTTGTATGAAGTTATGATTCTCTGACCACTCTGCAAAAACCATTTGGAAAGAAAAGTATTTGAGCAGTATGTGTTTACTAACTTACTGCCTGCTTAGGGACTCCTAGGAAAACTCTGTTTACAGAAACAAGTATTACTTGAGTGAATGTAACCTGTAGCATTCATCTGCCCAAGAGAATGTCTATTGTAAATAAAGGCTAAACAATGTAACTTTTCTTTATTGTCAATAGAAACTTTCCTTTTTAAATCTTTTACATTAAAGGAATATTTCAGAAGACTTGAAGTAAAAAAGCTGCTCTTCATATGTCATGGGCACAAAGTTTTAGTCTGAAAGAAATTTTGAAAGCAAAAGGAACTTAGTCTAGTAGAACAGATTTGGGTTTTTTAAAGAAAGTTTAATAGTTTGAAACCTGAAATTGGTTCATAATTTTTGAGATTTTGAATTTCCCTACTTTGCCTTACAAGGAAACTGAAGCTTTTTTAAGTTGGTGGCTAAGACATGTCTAGATTAATTGTCTCAAAATAAACTGATTAAATAAGATTAAAAATTTGCAATCCATGGTTATATTTGACTTGAACCTGTGCATTGTAAACTTCAGGAAATGTCTCTAGCTTTTTTGTGGATCTGTTTTGTTGTATATGATATCAGACCAAAATATTCTATCCTGGCCTGAAAAAGTCTTTCTCATTTCTCTTACGTGCTCTGAAAATTATTTGATTCAATGAATCAGTAATTTCTGGTTCAAAATCAGAGAATTCCCAGGAAACTTTATCTTTGTATTATCCTGAGAATTTCTGTGGGAGATTCCGTTACAGCAAGTGTGCGAATTTGTAGACTAAGGCAATGAGCAAGGAGGTGGCCTTGAGGGTTAAATGAGAGAGTAGCTTAATGTGAGGGACAGCTGTAAAGGTGGATGGGTCTGAGGGAACAGCCAGTTGTGAGGTTTGCCATAAACAGTGGGAGGAAAAGCATCTAGGTAAACAATAAAAGTCAAATAATGAAGGATATTAGTGTACTACACTTCTGCCTTGCACTGTGAGGGTGTAAAATGCTGTGTAATTGCTATGATTTATTAAAGCATTCATATACTTTTGTAATAGCTCTACTATTTTCTAATAACCAATACATTTATAAATGCATTGTTGGCAAAGCTGTTTTAGTCAACCAACTGCTTCTAAATTTATATAATTTTTGACACAACATTATTTTAGCATGCACTTTAGAGTTTTCTGCATATAAAAACCTCCTAATTTCTTTTAAATGGGACCATAGGGAATTCAAGCCCAGGAACAAGATTATTTAATGGCTTACTGTGTTGCTAACACACACTGTTTTATAGCTACTTGAAAGTACTACATTATTTGCCTCCTCCTTTATGGGATGGATTACAGTTGTTTTCTTTTGTGGAACTCAAGGTTTAACAAACAGAGCTATGAACAGGATATCTTCTCCCAAGGAACTGTAACATCAGAACACAGAAGTTCTTTAAGCAGGATAAAATGTTTAGTCTGACTAAAATAGACTAACCAGACTTGCTTTTCACAGTTTTCTCGATGGAACGTAATGGACTTAAAATCTTTCCATTTCTCAAGCCCAGCAGGGTTAGCTTGGCATCACATGCTGCTGTGGCAGCTGGAGAGTTTGCTCTGAACTCCCCAACAGCTACATGGCAAATTTGCTCTGTATAAAACTTTGGTCACAGCACAGAGGAAAGAGGCTACTCTGGAACAGGTTGCCCAGAGAGGTTGTGGAATCTCCCTCCCTTGCAGATATTAAAAAATATCAGGACAAAATCCTGGTTCATGTGCTCTAGGAGCCCCTGCCTGAGCAGGGTAGTTGGACTAGATGACCTTCAGAGATCCCTTCCAACCTCAAACATTCTGTGATTCTCTATCTTGTTTGCTGCTGTATTATATTTAAATAGAAGTAAATTTAATAACAAAATTGAAACAAAATATTTTTTTTATTTTCAATACTGGCAATATTGACATAAGTCTGATGAACATATTTGCCAGGTGTTTCTGGTAATTTTTGTTTTCCTATTTATTTTTGGTAACTCTGCTAACTCATTTTTGTAACATTTTAAATCTTGTTTTTCCTCTGCAGTATTTACTGGAAAATGTGGCCCTGTATTTCTAATTTTAATCTCATTGCTAATTCAGCCTGTGGTAGAGCAGAACTCTCTCTTTTTCCAGACAGATCTCCTCTTGTGGCAGAATTCATACACATTTCTGGTTTTCTCTTGAAAAATAGTTTGGTGTTGAGTGAAGCCAATTTATAAATCAATTGTTCTTTGGTCTGTTTTATATTTTTTTTCTGGGGAGGAGGGATGGCAGTGAGTGAACAAAAGCTTAAATACTGTCTCATGTTGGATGGCTGATTTTAAGGGGATCTTAACCTAGAGATTTAAATGGAAGCACGTTCTTTGTAGGTTTAAAAGGTATATTGGAACTGAGATTTGACTCTTACCTTGACAATACATAATAGGCTTATCAGAATTGAATTCAGGAAAAAAAAATCCAGAAGCCCATGTATCTCTTCAAATGTTTTAAAATATGAGTCCTCTTTCTTTTTACATAAAGGTTGAAATGGGAAAAGAATTGAGTATAGCTGGAAAAATAGATTTTTTGACCACAAATCAATATTTTCTTCTATTTTTTCTTTTATTCCTCCCCCTCTGCTCCAGACACTGAATATTCAACTACATCTGCTACATGATGCTTTGATTGCTCAGTTTCAAAATAGGTTAAAAGGGATGTTGGAGAGAATAGGATGTGAAATGTATTCCTAATTATTGCTGAAATGTGAAAAGCAGAAGCCATTAGAAAGCCTAATTTGTCAGCTAACGTGTTAGAGGAAAGGAACAATGCTAAGAAATATTTGAAGTACTCATTCTCTTATTTGAATTTTATTTTCTTAATTTTCAAGCTGTTTCAAAAAACTGAGAATGATTTTGGGTTGATGGGCATGGCAGATGTAGGGAGATATATTCAGCAGCTGTATGCCATTATAAATTGATAATTCTAGGCAGATTAGTCTACAGGAACCAAAGGGCTGTGAAGTGCTAATTACACTTAAGGACACCTGCTCACACTCAGATAACTTCGGTGTGTTCCCATTTATGCAATGACTTTGTTTTTATCATTTCAGTTGCTGCTATGTAAGTGTAGCAAAATATGCTACAGTCAGATAATGGCTGATTGCTATTTAATGCTATCTGACATGATGTCATCTGACATGATCACCTTTGGGCAAATGAGAATTTTTACTGTTGCTCTTAGCCTCAATATAAATATTCATCTTGAGTATATGCCATAACTGCCAAGTTCTCTCTTTAATCTGAGCTAATAGTCCCTTCATATATAGCACACCAACCATTCTCTCTCAGAAGCATTAAATATATGGCCAAAAGTTAATGCATCTAAATTACATTATGATAATTTTTCGGTGTGCAAAAATGACATTACTGAAATAGGATGAGTAACAGGCCCTCTTTACATAGTATGCTCAACCCAGTTGCTCGCATAGTGCCCAGTGGAGGGCATGGCACCTCAGGATGGAGCCGAAAGGGGCTAGTTATCTGAACAGAGAAGGCTCCTTGGAGCTATCTGTGCAAGGATACAGAGGGGTTTGAAAGTCAGTGTGCCTCTGCGGTTTCAGCTCCTCTCCAGTGCCAAGAAAATCACCTACACGTCCTGCAAGATTCCCTTACTTTGAAAGCTGATTTATTTTCTTCCAAAGAAGGAGTTCTTGAGCTCTTTGCTTTTGAAGAAGATGGTGTTGGAGGAAGAGAAGTATATTCAAGATTAAAGCACTGTTCCACACTGGGGGAGACCCGGCTCCTATACCTGCTAGTGGTGTTCAAACCAACACCACCTGGCCTCTGAGGAGCACAAAGGTCTGAGCATTCTGCCTTGGTGCTGAGCTGGGATTAAGAAGGTGCCATTTGCTTTCTTTATGCATTTATGTCTTAGGAATATTTCTCTCATATATATTACTTAAAATTGCTTTAAAAATAGACTGAAGATAGCCTGAGGCACTTGGCAGACCCTTACCTTCATAATAAATTGTTTTAAGAAAACAGATGATATTGCAGGTGATTTTAATAAATGCCAGTGAGGGGGCAACATGGTGAGAGAGGGGCTTTCAAGCTCTTGAGAAAACTGCTTCACCCTATGGAAATGTAACTGTAGGGTTCCTGGTGGTTTTCTGCACTGTTGAGGGATTTGCAGGCAGCTCTCTGGGTTGGAAAACCTTTCCTGCCCCACCTAGTGTAAGCAAAAGCTTTCCTTAATCACAGTTATCATGTTCAGATCAGAGGGTGCTGATACTCGGAGCCTCTGGTACACTTGACTATTGCATGGAGAAACTGGTCGGCTTCCAGGTGGGTGGTCTCCAAGTACTGCTCTGTGTCACTAGGATCGATTTGTCTAGAAGGAAAAGGAACAGCACGCAGAGCTTGCTTTGAAGTATTCAGATACATTTTTCTAGCAGTCCTTCAACTGTTACACACTTTGAGTCAAGAAAATTTAGCTTGTGGTTTTGTGGGCAGAGGGTTCTTTGGCTTTCGTTTCTACAATGCCTTGTTAAATGGTACAATGGTTTTTATAAAATGATAAAAGGCACTAGCCATTTTGGAGCCTCAAGTGCATTTTATAAATGGAACTGTGAATAATTAGAGCTTTATAAATGATTTCTCAAGGAAAACAATTGTCAAAAGAATAAATGCAGGGAAGTGCAGTAGTATATTCAAGTGCATGTTTTTCATTTCTTTAGAAGTTATGATTAATAGAGTTAGCCCACAGAATCTTTTATGTCTGCTCTTGGCCTGCAAAAAGCTCAAGGCATCAGCATTGTCTGAAGCCATTTGAATTATAAGAACTGAACTTTGCATTTTACAAGACAAATTAACTTTAATTTTTAAATTGCTTTCAGTCTGATCTTGTTCTTGTGATAAGCCACTGACTGTGGTGTTAAAGAAACTGGATATAGTGTTTGTTTCTACAGTGACACTATGAATTTAGTAGAATTAGGAAGAAATGTGATTAGGTATTTCAGGGTTAATCACAAA
>NW_010323309.1:23833-30712 GCF_000700745.2 Antrostomus carolinensis | reverse complement strand
CTAAGTAGTTCCCATCAACGCTAGCCTTAATAATTTGCTTATTGATAGATAAAAATGAAAGAACCATCTTTTCAACTTTTTAAAAAAATTTCTAGCTATTCCAGAAAGGCTCAAGGGACTTGATTTAAACTCTGAAAAAAATTACATTAGGCCAAAAATTTTCATGTTCAGCCATGAAGCATAGTTTAGAAGTCCATATACAGTATAAGCTCACACGCAAACTGAGTAGGAACTTATTTCTCTTCATTAAAATCATGAAGATATTGAATTTATAGTCTTACACTTGATTCAGACTGAACTTCCTTCCTGATGAAATCATTGGGATTTGGCAACTATTAGCAATTTCTTATCCAGCTCTGTAATATTCAGAGCTGCCTCAAAGTAATTAAAAATAAATATGTATCTGAGACTTAAGTTCTGTTATATTTACCTGAGTGCATACCCCCATTCGAAGTGAGAAACAGGTCAATAAAGAACATTCTTTACACTAAATTGTTGTTTATCTTGTACTAGTAGTGTCTGTTTTTTAAATCATTATTTTTATAAACTTCAATGAGAACATGGAGCATTCTGCTACAATGTTTTCATCATCACTCAAAAGAAAAACAATTTCTACCCAAACTAGTAGCCCTTTATTCTCAGCTGCAGAAAACCTAAAATATGGTAAACTGGATATCTGATTGATTTCCCTCTATACTTTGTTGATTTTTGTAAAATAATTATGCCCATTGGGAAACGTGCTGCTTGCTTAATGCATTTGGAAACAATGATGAATTGTAACTTATTTTGCTACAAGAAACAAAATTCTCTAAGTGTGTTCAGGTTAGAGTCATCCCATACGCAGCAGTTTCCAGTTTAAAGAGTTTACAGAAACCGTTTCTCAGCTTTAGTTTCTAAGCTTTGCCTCTTTATATCATTCCCTCAAAGCCCCTGGGAGTTATGAACTTTGAAAAGAAAGCAAATTATTAGATATGGGTAAAAAAAACAGAACTTCCACTCCCAGACTCATAAATTCTTTTCTCCCCCATCTTCCTCCAGGATCAAGTCTGTCATAGGCCTGATTCCTGTTTCCATTTTGGGTGATTTATTCCTTGTGCTCCTAGTTAATGTGGTTTGCTGACCAAATGGACCCCAAAACCCTTCTGGATGACATTACCCAACTGAGACAAAAATACTGGACCTGATTACCTCAAAGGTCAGCATTTCTCTTTGGTTAATAGAGAGTCCCCAAGGCTGAGCAGGCAAATCCTGTGGCTGTGCAAACACAGACAGGAAATGGGCGTGAAAGTGAAGGGAGAGGAGAAGACTGAGCCTCTGTCCTCTTCTAGGTCCAAAAAAATCAGAACAGTTACTGTCTTTGGTACTGACCCTACTGATCGCACCTCTTGTTCCCTTTACACCAGGATTTCCCTCAGTTTCCAAAAATCTTGGTTTACCTGTCTTTTTGCAATATTTAGAGTCAAGACACCACTCCTTTTAGCACAGCAGAATTGGAACCAGGTGTAATTTCTGGTTACCACAGTAAATACTTAGTTCTCTGACCTAGAAAAAAAACAGAAAATTGCCAGCAGGTAAAAGAAGTCAGCAACTCCTGGCTCAGAGACATCCAAAACTGAGAAACTGGAACACTTTTCACTCTGCAGCCCCCTACCCTAGTCCAAGGGAGCTGAGCCACTCCTTTAATTTTTTTCTACTGTTTATTTACATTTTTGTCTACTTAGATTTATTTCTAATCTTTCACAATGCTGCTTGAATTCTTCTCTACTCCCTAAGGAGTTTTGAGAGATAGTTTGAAAAGTACTGCTTACTCCAACTGGTTGGCACTGTGGGAACAGAGTATCTACCCTGGGGCTAGCTATGTTCATCTGTCACAGACCTGCCAGATCATGAAACTGAAAATGTCCTTGAACAGACTTTATGTAGGGGAACACCCGCATCAAGAACAGGAAAGTAATCTGGAGAAAAAATAAATTTATCCTAATGGTCACTGTTGTTTATGCCAAAGGAAAGACCAGTATTTACTAAGGACACAAGCTCACAAATGTCTCGTGAATGGCAAACCAGCTCCTTGATTCAATTCTTTCTCCACTTCATAGGCTATATTTAGATTATTTATACTTTTCTCGACCCTTTCCACAACCGTAGGTTTTCTAAAGCCTTCTCTCTTCTTATTTTCTTCCTCTGAATAAAATATAAATTAATTTAAATTGCAGCATTTCCAGGCATTCCCAGGGCTGACTTTGCATTAACAAGACAGACGTATTATACAGAGGAAACTTTGGCATTAATACAGACGCACGAAACACTTCCTGTAATATAGGATCCCCTTATGCCTGGAACAGTCATCTATTTTTTTGCAGCAAACAAATGCTCCTTTACAATTCTGAAATAGTCAGTTAAATAGTCTAATTCTCTCCAGTTTCTCTCTTGTCTGTGGTCAAAACAAAAGTCATTAGACTGTCTTTTCTCAAGCTATGTAAAATTCCAATTTAGTGGACTCATGAAACTTGATAAGATCCATGTGTTTTAATAGGTATCCAAGTTAAACCTTAATTTAGTATCCTTTAAATTATGGAAAAAGTTTGTAAGGTTCAGAAAAGCATGACCTTTATTTTTTTATTTTTAATTATTCAAGGAGTCTGTCTTTTTTTTTTTTCTTTCTTTTTTTCCCCCCCACTCCTCCAGAAAAGATTATTTTAAAGAGAAACGTTTCCCTTTTTGGTATATTCCTCCACATGTTGATCATGCATGCAAAACTCTTTTAAAAATTGTATTAATTAAATCTCCAATATTGAGTTTCCTACATTTCTCTGATAAACTACAATGTATGAATCTGCAAGCTGCTCATTAGTATCTGCTGTATGCTGAATATGTGTTCTAAGGGTTTCGTTTTCACTGTCTTGCTCTTTGGAGCAGTTAACACTTTCTTTGTTCTCTTCGTAAAACAGTACTACTTATACAGCATGAGTATGAGTAATCTTGCAATATGTATTTTAAGTTTTTTGTTATATAGCATTCTTAATACAAATCAAGGATGGGTAAGACATCAGTAAAAAAAATTATCTTTTTTTAATAGGATTTGCTGTGTTTCATAGTCCTTGTGATTTGTAGAAATTTAGAAATTGTGACTGATTATTTTTCTGATGTATCTGAAGTAAGCATTGATTTTGAGGGGGAGCTTTCTCTTAAGCTAGCAGTGTGATATTGCCCCATCTCTTGAAAATGTTGAAGGCGTTCTGGTATATCTTATGCTGTCATGAGGAAAACTAAATGCAGTTGCCCACTTTGAGGCTTAAGAAATACTACAAGTGAGGTTCAGCATGTACAGTGGCAGATGTATTTTAGGGATACTACTTAAAACATATGCACTTTCAAAATAAAGGAAACTCTGGTTTTATCAAGAGTTGAATAAAACTCTGCTGGAGTCAACAAAATTTTTCTGTATAACTCATTGGGACAGCAAGGTCAGGCCTTCACAGAAGAAAAATTCTTTTTTTTGCATGCCAAGAAAGGCTCGTAGGGACCTTGTTCTGCTCAGTTAGACTTTTAATGGGTAATGAATAGCTCTCTTGTTTTGCAGCCAGCTGTTTGCAGCGGGCAGAAATTTATAGGGTTGTAGTGGGATATGAAAGTTGTAATGTAGCACATGATCCATTCCAGGACATCGATGCTTTCCACAATATGCATACATATAATTAAAATTTTTCCGTAAATCTGGTATTTGTGACATGATAGGGTAGAGACTGAATATGTCTTTACTTCTGGCATTGCTGAATATGCCCACAATAAAGCAAGAGAAATGAGAGGTTCAGCGCCCTGGGGAGTCCTACATATAAGAGTTGCTGAGAAGCTGTTTTGTTAGCCAGGTGAGAGAAAGCCATGGAGCAGCAAGTGCTAGAAGCAAAGTGAAAGCACTGGAGTCTATAGCACTGAAATCTTTCACTACTGCTTGAAGGCATCTGTACATACCTAATAATCATGACAGAAAGTACTTGCAAAGGTAGTTTCCTCAGAAAAGAAGATTTTATATCACTATAGGTAATTTAGACTAAGGTCAGTTCTTACATCAGTTGGTGTTGGTTTTCCCCTCCCCATACAAGTAGTTTTTTCTTTTTTCTGTTGTTGAAAAGCAAAGTGCTGGTTTGGGGGATTCAGCTAATGCTGGCACTAAAAGCTTACCATATGGCAAATCTGTCTACTGAATCACAGTTTACCTTCCCTGCTACAGTGCTCTCACAATAGGTATTTTAAAAATTCAGTATTATACTGTTTATCCTTAAGAGCATTTTATAGTATTTTCATAGTAGTTTAAAAAAAGAGCTGCGCTGTGCTTATAATTAATGAAAAGTCTAATTAATTTTTTAGCAGCAGAGTAGTAAGAATAATTCCATAAGCTGCAAAGCAGTCTCAAGCCTTGCTTGTTTTCAGCACTAGTTAATGGTGCTGGTTTTGCAGTACTAAACCTAATGAGTAACAAGCAGCAAGGAACTGAGACTTTTATAAGTAGGTAGATATAAGCCATCTGGTTCCTCAGCCTGGAACAAAATGAGCATAGAAGACTCCTGAAAATTACTTATCCTTGAAGAACAGGTTTTTCACAGGAGGCAGGGAGTTTTCATGCTGTAGAGGCATGAAAGAGAGTGTAGAGGATTTATTATATAAAAAAAATCTCACAATAAATAGGGCTTCTATGTATACTAAATTATTTCAAAAAAGTTTACAGGTAAGTAAATCTCTTGTGGATGCACAGTTTTCTTCAAATCTCCTTGATGGAAATCTTGATATCTTGAGGCTGAAACGCACTGTTGTGCTGCAGCCTTATTGTTCACAGGGAACTCTAATGGTGACTGAAACCCAATCTTTTATTTAAAGAAACCAACATGCAATTAACACAAGGTAGAAGACAGAACCTTTACACAGCAGAGTAACTTGCTCTTCATTAGTAACATGCAGAGAAATATTCATTATAGTATGTTTCCTTAATTTAACAGAATAGCTTTCCAAGACATTAAATTAAAGAGGAGTGCTTTATTGACCATAAAGCTCATTGTCTGTATCTTAAAAGGGTAAATCTATATTTTTTTTCAAAACTATTTTGATATCCCTCGGTTCCTATTGCTTCTAAAGTACATTGTTCCTTTATGAATATTTTGTTTTTCCTGAACATCACTATTGGATATAGTACTTGGGCATAAGAATATCTAAATTAAAGCAAAGTAGATTGTGAGATATATATAGCTTTATGCATCTCTCTGAAATTAGGAATATATACTTAGAAAGTCTGTGGTGGGTTTGAAATGAAATATCAACACTTTAGAGAAATTAAGAATAGATACTTTATGTAAAAATAAGAACTTCCAGGAAAAAGCTTAAATGATTATGTTCAAGATCATATCAAGACAGATGTTAAATATGGCAGTTAATCAAAACAAACAAAAAAAAAAATCAGTAAAGCACATATATGGATAGAACTTAAATCACAGTGATTGATCACATAAGCTCTCTTACCAGTAAGAAAGCTGTTTTCTCTGATTCTCATTTCTTCTACGCTTTCTTTTTCGCAAAAAAAATTGCTTTCTCTTCATTCAAGTAGTTTTACTGAAAACAGAATGTCTGTAGTCTTGGATAATGAAGCTGGATAGTTTATGTAAATTGGCAAGGAAGGAAAGAGGCAGGAGTTGGAATTTATTTGCTTAAAGTATGATTGGGTTTGAGTCCTGGGCTGGTGATGTTATAACCTTGCCTTATGTCATAGTCTTTGAATATGCTATCAGAAAGAAAGCATAACTAGAATAAGCTGCACTTTGCACATCATTATACTCTGTAGGGAGAAGAAAGCTCAAATCATAATCTACTGTTATTCAGTGTTTTTCAATTAAACTTCCACTTACAGGTTTAATTCATCATTGCAGTCTGGATCCCTGATTTTAGAATGCATTTGGAGTGGAGGGTGGAATTGGATGATAAACAGAATTGGGGGTGTTTCTTTTGGCAGCTGTATATTTTTATCTTGAAGACTTTTCAAGTGAGTGTTTGATTGTTCTGCTTCTGATCTTGAATCTAAATCCAAGTAACAGAGTAGTAATATACACCATTTGCAATAGTTGTGTCCAAACATTTTTATATAAAATAATATTCATGTTAGTGCTGTTCATTTATACGTCTGTCACTGAGGCTATGTTATGAGAAGTTTGTATGAATCAATAAAGAAATTCCTGCCAAAGTGTTTTCCACACGAATGTTGAGGAGATGTTGTACATCTTATTTCAAAGGTTTCAAACAGCAGAAAAGAAAGGATTACACAGAGCAAAATTTCAGAATTTTGTAAAGGCTGAAACCCCTTTGTTTCCACAGAAACATGGTAGTGGTTAGAATACAGTAGTCTAGAAACCAAGGACTGATGGACTGCAAGAAAGAAATGAAGCTGGAAAAAAACCCACAGAATATAGAACTTATAGTGAAATAATTATGTAGACCTTAAGTGTAAATTTTGCATTTTGAGTCAGTCAAACATTTAGCAATGTAATGTGTGCTTAAACAGGAAAAAACACAGACAGCAGCACAATAATAAACCCCCACACTGATTCATGTTTAGCTTGTAAGCACTAATTAAATTTGTCTGAACAGCCTACTTGGGTATCATTATGTACTAAATCATGAATTTGTCTTGTTGAGATAACATGATTATTTCTAGATACAACAGAATCTAAATAAAGGCTGTAATTCTCCTGTTTGGGGAAAATAAAAATCCTTGAGGAGCTTCAGATTCACACCACTGTTCTTAATTGAGTGAGTCTGAAACCAAATAGAGGTGACAGACTATCATTGAATAATTAGAGGATTGCCTAGAAGTGTAAGGATAGAATTAATGAAAGCAAA
>NW_010323309.1:3272-23809 GCF_000700745.2 Antrostomus carolinensis | reverse complement strand
ATGCTATAGAATAAGGGATAGATAAAGGAATGAGATGAGTGGAGGTTATCTGAAATAACCAACAGATTTCAGTACTAATCTCAGAGGATGGTACTAACCTTTTTCTCTTTAGATTAGCAGAAGTGGGCTAATCATTCAAAACACTATGCTGGGTTTTAAATTCTCTAGCTGAGATCATCAGCTTTATCCATGGCCAAGAAGGAACTCAGAGCTCTTAGTTCCAATGTCTTATTTGGGTAATTTAAAATAGGTATCTAAGTTGAATTATGTGATTATCCAGTTTTATCCACTTTCTGTTTTCTCAGAATCTTCTTCAAATAATAGCTACTTACTTATCAGTGAGTCACGAGTTTCATGATAATCTTAGTATTTCTTTCGTGATCTGCTTATGATTTCATGCAAGAATACTTAGGTGGGGAATTATTTTTTAATTTCCAAGTTGTTTGTTTTTTTAAACAATCTGTATGGAATTTTGAGGAACAGGAGTGCTAGCAGGATTATGATGCTGAAGCAAGATCAAACTTAAATAAAAAGGAAGATAAATAATTTCTTTCAAGTACACTTGAGATTGGATGAGCCTGATTTCCCTTTTTTGGCTGGTGAAGAGCACTGATTTGATCAGAGTATGAAAATAGTAAGATAGGCTGTAGGAAAAGATGGATATGATTAGCATGGCTTCCTCAATTTAAAAGATACGGTGATATGAACCACTTATATGTCTCTTGTAATGTCTCTTCTGATAAACTTCAAGACAAGCATGACATGAGAGCCAATATTGCATGTGAGCTGTTATGTATAACAATGCTCTGAGAGCTCTGCCTTAAAATACTGAGGAGTAAATTTACTCATGTAAAATTTAATGAAAATCATATGCGTGTGGATTTGGGTATGATTTGGAAAATTGTTCATGTATCCAAACATCAAGGGTCTTTAACAGAATTTTGTTCAATTTCAGAGGAAAATAACAAAGCCAGAGGGTACACTTTCTTGCTTTTCCTAGTTTTTCTCAAGATTTGAAATGTGGCAGGGTAACATATTGCTGACAGCATCTGAATGCATAGCTCCTGAACTGTGCATCTGAAGATGCACCCAGAAAGCAGAAAGCAGAAATATCAGACATACAAAGTTTTATTTCCCTTAGCTGCATATCTCCCCAGCCTGTAGTGACATTAGGAGAGAAGAAAAACAAAACAAAAAAAAATGGAGGCAAAGCTCAAAGTATACCACAAAACCATAATTTTTTCAGTCAGCCGTTATTTAGTAAACCAAAATCAAGAAAGAGGTAATTAGAGATCCTTTTAATATAGGAGTCCTACAGGAGAAACACCACCAAAATAAAATGTTTTTATTTCCAAATAGAACAGACTAACATATGCTTCCTTGAGGAGTATGGCTGTCATTAATCACTGAAATCCTGTTAGCGAGGCAAGTTTTACTGCCCAGCTTATCACAAAGAAAATAAAATGCTATAGTGTCAGGGTGCACTAATACATTCTTCAGGCACTAATTCCAAAACCACAAGACCAGTTCTTTTCAGTAGGTACCAAAACTTTGAGGTTGACTGTATCCTTATATGGTCTATGCTTACTACCTATGTAAGCAATAAATATATTTGTTTTTTCCATGATGGTGTTGCTTCTTAGCATAATCCTGCAAGTAATCAAAATTGAAAGCATGCTTCAAATTACATTTAAGCCTAAATGTTAATTGAAATTTTTCTGTTCTGTATTTATTTGGTGTAAATCCTAGAGAGGTTTTAAAGCAGAGATAGTTACATTGAAGAGAATTCCAACTTCCAGGCATTTTCCTATGAAATAGTGGTATGTGTTCATGCTGCTGCTCTCTTGATTAGTCATGGTTTCAAAAAGAGAAAAAAACCTTCCCAAAATATCCGATAAAAGAGTATTTCAGTAGAACTGTTGCCAAAAGCAGACGCTAAGGCTATCAAGTGTGAAATGAAAATTTGAAAGTCATTGGACATTGATTTGAATTAACTCATAATGACCTGGTTTATGTTTCTGGCCTCTGGAAAGATGATCAGAACATAAAAATAACTTTCTGTGAAGGACACAGGACTATTAATGAACTAGTCATCCGAACATGAGCAGTACATGTCTTTCGTTAAGGTCCTCAGAAAACAATCATCCTGCTAAGATGCTGCAGTAGGCACTGGAATGAGATGAAAAGACCAGAAGAGTCTAAAAAGGAAATGCTTCCATTTCAGATGCAACCACAGTGACATAACTAAATCAAAATGCTTTTGCAGCTTTTAAACATGTAACTTAATTATAAACACAGGAGGGAAAGCAGTGGATGGTATTGTGGATTATATGATCTTGGCACCTCTGCAAACTAAATGAAGGTCAGTTCATAGGAGAAATGCAAGGAGAAATTTAATGCTTTTTCCATTTTAAGTGTCGAGTGCCTCATATAAACAGCTGTGTTGTCAGTGGAGCTATAACAGTTTGTGTGTACTGAAGATCTGTTACGTGATTCTAGTTGACAGAACGTTATTCTTTTAAAATACCTCGTAGGAAATGAAATGTAAAACCCAAGTGTGTTTCTGTGTTCCTGGAAATACCCTCAAAATTTAAAATGGAAACTGATGTTTATTTATGGGCTGCCCCATTGCATTTCTTTAGTTTCATTATCTTTGCATATTTTTAAGTTTAGTGGAAAAAAACCCTCTGAATATAATCACAATTTAACTCCAAGGGCAAATATCTAGACTGAATTCCCCTTTTTCCATAGTATTCTAGCTTTAAGATTATAGTGGTCTCAAAAAATGCAAATACAACAGTAGAGAACTGTTGAAATAAACATGTAATACTGGTGATTTAGTTGGTTTCAGGGCTAGTTGCTTGGAAGCACTTTCAGTTGTATTTTTAACCACTACCTGGGAGATATCCTACTCATTCTTTGAAAGATTTCATGAGATCAGATTTTATATAAAGCATATATAAGCATTTTAGAATTCCATAGGACTGCTTAATTCTGCATTAATTCAGTGGTTTTAATGTATTTTTTTTTTCAGGTTTTTGGACAAAAATCTATATATTCCATTAAAAAACCCCAATGAATGTTAAAAAAAAGTTGAAAGGCTTTTTAAAAAAAAAACAACAAACAAACAAAAATCCAAACCACCATAATACTGTGAAGAAAAGGTTTTATGATATCTGAGCTGTAGTATATTGTAAAGACAAAAATAATAGCTTTTAAAAGCAAGGCAAGGCTTGGTTTGTAGGATTTTTTGCATTTAGATATTTGGTATTGAATGTGCTGTTACTAGGAAGATCTTTATTTGTTAGATGAAATGTTTGAAACTGAGTCAAAAACTTTCTAATTGACCCCTGCTAATTATAATTTTGATTTAACACCTTTGTCATTCTACTTCTGTTTAATTCATGAGTTTTGTGGTGGAAATCTCAGTGTAAATCTCTCATTGACTGACAGCCCTTGATCATTTATTCTTTGTGTCTGATTATTGGAGCAGAATAAGAAATATGAATAGTAAACTATAGGAGTTTTATCTGTTCTAGGATATGGTCTTGTCTGTCCAATAAATTATGTTATTTAAGGCTTTACATCAACATCATATTAAAAAGACATCTTTTCAGTATGTGGAACCTGAAAAACTCTTAGTTGGCAACAACAACTGAGATTCCTGTGCACTATATCCCTGAAGATTACCTGAAAAAATTACATCTAGTTTGCAATTCCCAGTCAGAGCCTGTAGTGAAGGATGTGTAAAAATACAGGCATATTACTGCAGTTTCGTTCTACAGGAATTAATTAAATCACCCCTCCCTGTGATCATGGTGTCTTTGATGGTCTAAATAACGTTTTGGAGTTTAGATGTTATAAAAAGTATCAAGTTTCAAGGGACAGAGAGCTTCTGATAGCAGGGAAGCTGTTATCTCCAACCTAATGAGGTCTGTGCACCCAGTATGCCTTTAGTACTTGGGATAGAATGAAGGGAAATAGCTAACTTGTACATGAAAAGGTGGTATATAATAAACATTCAAAATCTGGATTTACAATGTTTTTATTGAGGAGTTATTTCTCATGCTTTTCTTCTCTGGGTTCAGATTATGGCTCAGAATGTCTAGAAGAGGTTTACAAATTCTACAGAAGGTACACATGCCTTAACTGTATGTAAGGTCATTTAGTTTAACTTAAATGAACTAAACCAGAAGGATTTTTGCATTGTTGTGGAGCTCTTGTGTTTTCCACTGCAAGCCTCATCTGTAGGTGTTATCAGATTGGTGAGCATGTAAATGATGTGCAAGTAAATTGTGTTTTTTCCACCTAAATAGTGCATAAAGTGTCTATAGTGGCTAGGATATCTAAGACTGCTTTGGGAATATAAGTCCTAAGAATCAAATATCTTTTGAAAGAAGACTTCTGTTTTCAAAGTTATGTTGTGCAAATCTCCTGAAAAAGCACACTCCTTCCCAAATAAAGGCAAAAATTATAACAATATATACATTATAAATATTAGAAAATACATAGAAATATAGACATATATACGTGTACCAATACATAGGATGATTTTATACAATAAGGCATTGTGATTCTCAGCATGCTATTCTAAAAATAAATTTTATATAAGTGCTATTGGAAAAAGATTCTCAAAAAAAAAATTCTTAAGGGGACTGTACAAAAGTAAAAAGTGTTGAAAGGAAATCTTACCTTTGTCTACTGTGGCTTTTCAGGGCATTTCTCTTCCTACAGGTTTTTCCTCTATTTAGCAACTTCTTAATTGCTTCCCAGATTACAGCAAACCTTTGACTCCCTTCTCAGTCCCTAGGAAGAATATCACCTCTTCTCACTGTTCTCAGAAATTCTGAAATCAGCCTGTGCTGCTCTAGGGACCTTGACCCTTGCTGTTAGGTCCTCCATGCATGCTTTTCCCTGTTGTAGTATTCTCAGGGATGGACTTGACTGAGCAAAGGGCAGTAACTATCAGTTACCCAGTCTACACTGAAACAAAAAAATGGAATATACCACACAGGGACATACACATTGATATTCTGTAAGCAAACAGAATATCTGTATAAAGTCATTGTCAGTTTGTGCCATAATCTTCAGTTCAGAAATAGTGTGCTATGCATTCTTTAAATGACTTGCATGAAGTCAGCATTGATGTGCATCAAATGCAGTGTTCTGGAATCGTGTGGGATATCTCTAGTGAATTAACGCACAGGAATTTAATGTATTTCCATAGATTTTTGAGAAACCCTCTGAATTTAATTGTAAGCTTCTCTGAGGAATAGAAGCTAAATGAAAATGCAAGGATATTTTAGAAAAGCTAAAAAGAACAATAAATTTCAGATTTTTTTCATGACAGACTGTACATGGATGATATTTCTATGTGTAAGCACTGAAAAGTTCTGCAGTTTATCTAATCCGAGGCTCACTTGATAATTTACTGTTTGAGACTTCTTTTAAAAATGTGTAAGATTTTAGAAATTAAATCTTACATTCAAGTCCAGACAACAATGCATTTGTTTCACTAAAGCACAATGAAATTATCTTGCTAGCACAATTTCTAAATATGTTCTGGCTGAAAAGAGTAAGTCAGTTGCAAAGGTGGGCTGAACACCTGTGGGTTTTTTAAGAGCTGTGAGGAGGTAGGCAGGAGACCTGCTGATGTTGCAGACATTCTGCCTAGTTGATGTCCCTTAATAATGGCCAAAGGCTTAGAGAGATTCTGATATCTCAAAGATGAAATCTGCAACAGTTTAAAAATCTATGCTGTATAATTCCCCACTTCTCTTTTTGTTGGTCTTTTTCTCTCTTGAAAGATAATAGAATAGTGTTGAGTTTAACTCTTTCTGATTAGTTTAACATTCAGGTGTTCAATTAGTAATACAAGATTGCAAAGTATAAGAAAGTAATGCTATTATAGTTGCACCTTCAACTGTTTGTTTACATCTTATTTCCCATGGTATTAACTCCTCAGTAAAGTCATCTCTGCTTGCATCTGAAATTATAAAGTTTTATTATGGAAAAAATCTAAATAGGAGACACAACCCTAACAATGTGCCTTGAAAAGAAGTATTTCAGAAAGCTATGTTCTTGAAACCAGGTTTCTGTATTTTAGTACAGTGACGGGAGGGCAGAGGTGAGGAGGAAGGAGGTAGTATTGTATTTTGGTTTGAAACCACTAGAACTGATAATTCCTAGGGGGTCATTATGCAACATGATGGACCTTCAAAGAAATTCATAGAATTCTCCTGTATTTACTCATACAATACTTATTTATGTATTTACTTGCAAAAGCTTCTTTAGATAATCTCCTTGGACATATATTTTAAAAACATATGGACAATATTTTCTTTGTTTAGTGCTGCAGAATTGCACTTAAATCACAAGCAGAATGTTAAAAATAGCAATAAAAAGAATAAAAAACCCCAACCTTTTCCCCTGCCATGTTAGTAAATATTTTTTACTTGGACAAAAGTGGAATAAATACTGAAGATCAGCTATGAAATGAGATCTAGGACCTAAAGGTCCTTGCAGTAAAATCTGAATTATGATCACAAAAATGTCTCCTACTTTCAGAGCTGTTCACAGTGAAATATCTTGTGCATTCTAACCAATTTTGTCTTGGGAATCTAATCAAACAACAAACCCATTAAAAAGACCATCAGTTCAAAATGAAAAACTACCTTCTTTCCAGAAGCTCAGGCTGGTTCAATTTTAAGAAAAACTGCCTGTTAAAGTGAAATAGCTGCAAGATATTTGGAGGGAGCAAAATACAGGATTTGAGCCAGAAAAACAGTTGGCCACAGCATCAGATGCATGATATTTCAGTTATTGACCTCTCATAGGAAGAGAAGCACTACTGCAGTATGAAATAAAGAAGATGTAGCTTTGGAGAATGATTATGACTTGATAATACTCCTGATCCACTCAGGGGACTATTTCATTATAGATCATAATAAAAAAAGTGTTAGGAGATGTTCCTTGTGTTCCTTAAAGGAGTCCTTACCTACACAGCTCGTGCACAAGGATTCTTGTTTTGTAAAAGAGATTTTTTTCTATTAATATGATAAAAGATAATTCTTCTATAAGATTATGAAAAATTACTTTCTTCTTAGATTGGTGCAATACACTGTCTTTATCCTGATGCAGGGAAAAATAAGAGTTATTTGGTCTGAAGATACTAATGAGCTAGCATAGTGGGAGAAAAAAGTTATACAAACATTTCTTATCTCTTGATAAATTCTTGTCCATGCAAGTTGCTATTTTCTATTCAGAAGTCAGATTAAATGTGTAGAACAAGAGTTGTAAAAAAATGCTTTATTTTGGAGGAAAATAAAGTCTTAAATCAAAACTCTGTAGTTATTTTTTTATAATATTGTTTTAACAACATCCTTCTTAGCAAAGTTATTTTCTGTTGCCTTATGTCTAAAGGAAAGACAAGAAACAAAGAAAGAAGTTATATTACAATGTTGATTGCTGTAGTGGTTTCAGGTTCCAGTTCAGAGAAAATAGCTTCTAAGGGTTTCTTAGAGCAACTTAATTACGAGTAGTGTTTTGCTACAAAGTGAAAAAAATTAAGAGATCATGTTTGTAAAACTGGAAAATATTATTTAATAAAAGCAGCACTTTTATTCAAAACGATTTTCTTTATTGCACCTGACAAATGTAGCCCAGAATTATTAACTGAGCACTGGATGTTTTATACGTCTATATTCATTCAAAAATATGTTCTCTGAATGATGATAATCTTTTGTTAATAACCTAGACTGGTACTTGGATATGCCAATAGGATATTCCATATCATATAATGTCTTGTTCAGTGTTTTAGTGAGGGTCTCTCCCTCTCTTGCTCTCTCTGACTTTAGCTCAAGCTCTTGCTCTTCCCATCTTGCTGTTTCGGTTTGGGATTGTTGCTCCTGTGGGATTGTTATCTGGGAACAGGCTGGAGTTGGTTGGTGGGTGGTGAGCAATGGCAGTGTATCACTCATTTGCTTATTTTATTACTATTATTATTTTAATATAATTCTTATTTTAAGTTTGATTTTATTTCAATTATTAAATAATTCTTATCTCACCCTATGAGGCTCCTTACCCTTGCCACCCAGTTCTGTCCTCTATCCCCTGGGAGCAGGGAGTGAATGGCTTTGTTTGCCTGCTAGCTCAGTGAAACCAGCACAGTCTCATTCTTTTATTTTCATTTTGCTGTTATTTCAGGAAGTGCATATTACATATTTTTATTTTGTCTGTTTTAAAATAATTCAATTATTTCGTTAAGAAACTTAGTCATTGGCAACTATTATGAGTGACACACAGTAAATAATTTGTAGTGGGAGCAGAACATTGATAACACATTTTGTATTGTAGTCTAGGAGGAGTTGGGAAGGGACCCTTGAAGGGGAAGTGTTGCTCTGCTAAATGGAAGGATTACTATTCCAGAAAGGATATTAGGAAAAAAAAACAAGCAGCCTACAGAGAAAGATATGTTCCAGAAAGCTGTGGGGCTATCAGACTTGAGCAATAATTGTCAAAAGACAAACACAATTATATTTTAGTAGGGAAATTAAAACTGATTAAAATGGTCTTTTAGTCATATGATAAAATAGTGTCTCCGTGCTTTCACAGTGAGGATGAGATTACAGCTGATCAAGACACTGCTCCTGAACTAAAGGAATACATTAACTCAGTTTTCAGTAAGGGTGATAACATGGAGCTTGAGAATGGAGACAGGATGACCAGTGGAAATGGAAATAACCATATCTGAAGAGAACGGAAATTAATTCAGTCATAATAAGGATGAAGGGAAGATAGACAATTTCCATTCTAGAATACTGAAATTGCCATGAAATTGCTCTTGGGGAAGAAAAAAACCCCAAACAACAAAACAACAAACCCAAAACCAAAACTATCAAACTGGATATAGTGTTAGATAATAGATCGCTAAAAAATATACCAAGGTAGGAAACTATTGATATGTTGTTTTGACTTAGGAACCTTTAAGACTATAATAAATACACCAAGAAAAAAAAAATAGAGGAAAAAAAAAAAAGACTGAGGTAGAGGATGAAAAGATGATTACTAAAAGGCTGATCATGCAAGACTATATTTATTGAAAATTAAAGTATGTAACTTGTACCAAGAAATTTAACCTATGTTTTCCAACTGAGATTGACTCTCATATCTAGCATTATCAGCATAAAATTTGTAGAAAAAAAAATTCGCAACATAAATAATGCATTCTTTCATGCATACATTCTCCTTAAGGCTACTTCTATGTCTTTTAAATGATTTTAGACTAAAAAGGAAATAGGGGATTAATATAGGTACATTTAAGATTGTTCTTCCATCTTGCAACTGTAGAAAATAAATTAGTTCTACATTTTACCACTGTAACAGTTTAATTATTAAAATAATTTTAGGTTTTGGAGTCCTAACTCATATTTTTCCTTAAGCTCCATGGAGGCAATTGCAGCTTTGACAGCTGTGCTTTGGTAGAAATATCTGTAATTATTAATTACTGTAATATGCATAATTTTTTGAATCCCCATGTCAATTCAGAGTATCAAAAAGAAACAGTTTGCTGGGGATTTTTAGAGCAACTGTAGTACAAAATATGCAAAAGCTATTTTACTTTTTTGTTGAAAAAAGCAGTTCCACTTCCAAAGGGAACAATTAACACACTTGTAATACAGCGTCAAGAGCAAGTCAATCACAGTCCTTTAATACTGAACATAGCTGACTGTTGTATGCAAAAGTTACTATAATAAATATTTTCCCATTTGTTTCCCTCATTTTATGATTAAAAATCATACTCTGTAGGAAGCTTTACTTCAGAAAGAGAAAAACAAGGGAATACCTTTTTCCTGAATACACTCCTGGTTTTATACAGTCATAGCTTACAAACATTTATTTTCCTGTAGTTATGCGTTACAGCTCCTCTGTTTTAAACTGACTTCTGTACATTCTGTTTTTCTTAAAAACTAAGATTTTTCTAGTTAGTCTTATCCTATGCAATTCTCTGCTTACATATTTTGATACTATCCAAGTTGTCTAAAATATATGGAATTCTGACATGTATGTTTTCGTACATTGACATATATGGTATTAAACACACCGAGGGTGCTATGTCTCCCAGCACATTACTTCCCTCAGGTTCTGAAGTAGTTCCTGTTCCTGAACTGTTCGTTTAACCATAGTATTTACTTTGAGCTGTTGCTTATTTATCTAAGGGGCTCAAACATGGGCCTCTGCAGTGAAACATTCCTAGTTGACCTTAAAGTGCATCCATCTTTACAATCTGGCTTTCTAAAGATGTCATATTTTATTTCTAATTGTGCACAGTGGTAATATAGTTCAAAGAATCTGAATCTTGAAACCATAAAACTTCTTTTGTGAGTGTTCTGCTGCACGATACAAAACTCAGCTTGTGATGGGGACACCATCTGGCCGTAGTAAATTAATGATATTGTGTATTGCTTTAGAACTGGCAGTTTACTGAAAGGTGGACTCACAAAGGCCCGTCACTCAGATATGGAAGAACTAAATATTTAATTCCTATGAACAGCTTATGCTAGCTGCAGAGCAATGTTTGTCAAGTAGACTCACTGCAGAATTAGAACCACCAGACCCTTCCACTATATTCACAGCCTTTGTATTCACTTCAGCTTTCTACACAATTTTTATTACCCTTCAGCACCTGCTGTTTTTCAAATTAAAATTTGTTGTTAAGTAATTCATGTCTTCCTAAGCACTATCTTTCTCTTTCTTACCCCTCCACAACTGCACAACTTCTTACAGTTATTTAATGTAATGTTTTATGTATTTTATAAGTAATGGATGTGATTTCACATACATGTTAGGGAGTCAAGCTGAAATTGCGACAAAAAATTGTAGTTGCAGTTGTTTTTGTTGTTTACTGTTGGTTTTTAATCTGGTGAAGCTTAACATTAAAAAATCCAGAAATTAAATTAAAAATACCTGACAGCGAGTGCTGTATCATCACTTTCTAGTTCAGAGAGGTACATAAATATTCATCCATCCATTTGTGTTCCCTTTCAATTACTACCAAGCATTACTTTTTCATTAATGACTCTGCAGTTATTTAAATTTGAAAAGTCAGGTTCATGATTGTTTGATAGAAGAAGGTTAACTTCAAGAAAAACATCAATATGTAAACAAGATTACAGAATCACAGTATACCAACCTCCTGATGAAAATGAAATGGCAGATGGTTGTGTTGATTAGCAGTGTTCACAAGCCATGACTGCAGAATGTGTGTGAAAAGGGTGAAGAAACCATCCACAGGGCAGATGACCAAACAATTTAAAAAGGTTTTTGTTTTTTCTTTCATTCTGAAAGAAACCCAAATTAACACTGAACTGATTTCTATTCAACAGAAGGCAATCAAGTGAGAAGCAGGAATTTGTCTTTTGTTTTGTAACATCTACGCACAGAGGGACATCTAACAAGGTGTTCACACAGTCTATGAAAAGTAGTGCTGTTAAGCTGTGTTCTCATTCAGTCATTTACACAAGATTAGTATTAGGAGGGTATAATGGATGCTTCCAAATAACATAAAGCAAAATATATACCACCTTAGAGATAGTCAGGTTGTAGATGGTGTTACTGATTGAAGAGTTCTAGGAAAAATTGTTTTGTTATTTTCAAACTCCACTTCTCGCCACCAAAGTGTTAGTCTTTTACTGCTATACGTTGGTGTAACTCTGGGTCTTAGTGAATCCAAGCATATATTCACCAGCCTCATATGGAAAGCAGCATCTGGTATTCTCCTGAGTTTTATAGGTATTTGGCACAGTCCTTATTCCAAAATGACTTTTAGCAGAAACCATAGTGAAATAGCTTAAATATCAGTATTGTTTTTCTGAAAATGTAAGAATTAGTAAAAATTCTTAAATCTATAGATGTTAATACACATAGTGTTGATATTCTTGCTGAATAATATAATACAAAAACTGAACAAGTCGTGAAACTACAGTTGCCTGTCGAACTATCATGAAAATGTTTATCAGGTGAAGAAACACTGCTGCCTCACTTGTCAGGAGCTATTAGCCCTTGCAGAGAGACTATGGCACCTGCCTAATCTGTTATGTATCCAGTCTAAAAAAGTATGTTGAACAGATAAAGATTTACCTTCATACGATGGAGAAAAAATTACTGGAGTGTTTTTATAATATTTATTTCACTTGTTGCATTTATTACAGTTGAATATTAAAAAGGCAATATGCTGAGGGGAGGGAATGGGATGTCAGTTCCTAGTATACAACACTCAAATTTATCTGTGCCATAGAGAGCATGTTAGACTGTGTAGGCTGAATTATTTTTGTTTTACAGCTTTATAGAATTAAAATCCATTCAATTTTCTAATACTATTTAGACACAGCTTTGAGCTGTATTCAACCTACATAAGAACACAGATACCCTAAAGAGGCTGAGTAAATGTGGAATTGAAGCAGGAGAATCTGAGATTGGTTTGTTACGAAGTATTAATGAAAACCAGCTCACTTAAGAATTTGCGTATTGTTATACTAGCTTTTTCCTCCAGGTAATAATCTGAATTTGTCATTGGCCAGTAGCACATGAAGTCTTTGCTATCATATGCTTGTTCCAAGCATAACAAGGTGGATGAAACGTGGTCATAATTGGAATTATCAATCAGTTCCCAAACACCTTCAATTGTAAATGCCTAAGTCAACTTTCAATTTAAGCAGTATGCTATGTTTTTTAATAGTTAGAATTTTAAAAAGGGAATGAAAAGATACAGTAAAACAATGTAATGTGCATCCTAAGTAGAAGTAATAAAAAAGCCAATATGATTGTGTTCCATCTCTCACAACTGTGTTTCTTAGGTGACTTTTTTTTTATCCAGTTGCTGATTCCTGTGGCTTAAAGTGTGAATTTAGTTATTCTCACATGGATCAACATGAATCACCAGCATGACTAAATTAACACTTACAACAGAAATGCTCCAATTACCTACTATGTGAGCTAAATACTTAATAACATTATCTGTCATTAAAGGAGTGGTGTATCCTCACTGTGAATTAGCCAAAGAAAAATGATTGTATGGGATGTTGAATTAGTGAGTCCTTTCAGAGATATAACTGTTTCACAGCATCATATCTGAGTACACAGGAAAACAATTACCTTTTAAGAAAGTACAAATAAAACTGGTAAATCTTAAGAATTAATACATTGAGGATATCAGGTATATTAATTTGCTAGAATAAATGTCAATATGCTTATTCCCTTCTTTGTGCCAGTATTATCAATAAGTAACATCTTAATGTCCCTTTACAGAAACACAGAGAAAAGGAAACTAGTAATTCTTTTCTTAGATAGAAATAGATAAGAATTTTCCTGGATTATCACCAATGAGATTTAATGATCTGATTTACTGGTCCTGTGCTTATGCCAATTACAGCGAAAACGTCCTATGCTGAGCATCACTGAAAATCAGTCTATAAGCAACTGAGTTCTGAAAGCATTAAACCTTACTTAGGAACTTTTTGTTTCAAAGGTATTCTTTGTGCTGTACGTGTGGGAAATTATATCTAGAACCATAAAGTCAGAACGGTTATATGAAACGCTACAGAACTTAAATGTAATACCCCTAAGTTTACAGATACCTTAACTTACCTAATGACTTCTAAGATGTTATTTTTTTTAATCGTGTCTTGGGGAACTAGAATGCATTTTTAAACAAAAGAAATATTACTCTGACCCAGTTTGCAGTTGTACAGTTTTGTAGTTTTGCTGTTGTCTGGCTGTAGCTCACACATAAAAGCTTTCAATCTACTTTTAAGCCATTAAAATAGCTATTATCTTCCAGGCAATCAACCTTGAGATTTAGTGCAGCTTTGGAAAGTACCACATAGGGTGGAGATTCCATAAAAGTTCTTTAGTCATCTCCCACCTGGTGTTTGCCAGTTATCCAAGGCACTGTGTAATGAACAGCACAAATGGAATAGATACGTGCAGTCAGGTAGCAGAGAAAGTGGCTCCTGTTTGCCTTTCAGGGAACAAATATTTTGGTTTTGCTTTTAGAAGTTGACAAATAGTTGGTTTTCAGAAGGCTGATTTACCCCCAGCACCCTGGTTTGTTTAGGAATGTACTGGAGGTCTCCGATTCAGGGTGGGAGGATATCCCCCCATGTCCCTTGGTTGTTATGTAGCACTTGACATGAAAGTGTAGTTCAAGGTTTGCCTGAGATTCAAACTCTGAACAAACTGGAGGTGGTTTTGCACTGGACTTATGTCTGACCCAGCATCCTCTTGCTTGCTGAGTTTATCTGATTGTTGTGTCGGAGCATGGCTGTAATGTAGTTAGACTAATTGGAAAAAATTCGGACGATTAGTTCTGTTTACAGCGCAGCAATACTGTGCCATCGGTATTCCACTGAGTTCCCAGCAAAGATCTATGATTTTGTAGAAAAGTTTAATGTCTAAACAAAAGTGATGGACTGTATAGACAATATTTCCAAGGAATATCTCTTCTGCAGTCCAAAGTGGACTGTAAGTACAGACCCAGGCACTTTTATTCTGAAGAATTATTAGCCTGTTTCTTGAGTATTGCTATTTGTTTGGAATGTGACTGCACATATATTTAATGTGACACCTAGTAACACATGCCAGTTTCAGGTCCATGCTGATTTTTAACAGCCATCAGAGACAGAGTTATGGGATAGGTAGTGAAGTGAGAGCTTTGTATTATTCCATTGTGAGGTATTTATGTTTCAGTGTGATGACAAGAACATTAAATTCTCCACTCATTTTCAGCATTCTGAACTGCTTGAAAAACCTCATTGTTCAGAAAACTGGGATTTAGCAGATAAGGAACTACTACAATAGAGGAACATGCCAACCGTTCATTGAAAAAGAAGGTTGTGACAGAGGATTTTATCATTATAAGGTATTTGCCTTAAATATTTTTTCTTAGCTGGCGAAGTTGCAGAAAAGGGGCTTATGTTTGAGTTAATCTAAGGTCAAAAGGTCAATTTTGTGTGCTTTATTTGCAAATAGTCTCATTTTCCAAAATTAAGTTTGGTGAATAACTCCCTTATTTTTTTTTTATTGTGCCTTCTTCGTGCTTTTTATTTTATTTCTGTTAAAAATGCTATGTGGAAATGCTGGGATTTAGCTGGAAAACTGCATGGAATAAAAAACTGATATTCCATATTTAAAGGATATTTTTTTAACTAATAAGTATATTTATTTGTGAATGAGTTGAGATTGACTTTACAGTATCTGGCAGAGTTAACCACAGAATTTCCAAGAAGCATATTGCACTAGTGCCACAAACTAGAGTTGTACACAGGCATCTAAAATTTCCAAAACACACACAAACTCTTCCATATGTTTATGCACTATAGCAAAAGCCTTTTACCTCCATTACAAGCATGTGACTTTTGTGACTTCTGGCAAAGCTCCCAACATGTATCTGGGAGAAAATATGCTATTTAAAACTGAAGAAAAAAATTGAAAAGGATTTTGAAAGCTTAAGTGCAGCAATATATCATCCAACTTGCCTGCATGGTCCTATTTTGTGAGCAAGTGAGAAAAAAATGGGCCAACATAAACAGAAAGATTGTAATTCTCATTTATTTCATGCAGAAAGATTGTAGAACCATTTCCAAAAGCAATGTGGGCATAATCCTGTCTATCTTTTGCTGCCAAATAAACTGAGAGACTTATTTCAGTGGGAGATTTGCTTGTACACAACACAGCTGAATTTGCAATCATGCAATCTGAGTATAAAATAAGAGAGATTTTAATAGTTGTATGTAAATGATTAAAGTTAAATATTTTTTCAGAATACAACAGAAATAAAATGGGTTATTTTCCCCATTAACTTTAAGGGTCAACAATGAAAATAATCATAAAATTTATGGGATTAAAAAATCAGTGTTGTTGCACAGGGCTACTGTGTTTGGGCTCAGAGAGTCATACCAGTGGGGATTTTGGCATCTGAACTGATATATATATAATTTTTTTTTAATTGAAATACTTCTAAAACCTATGCTTCCTGTATACAACTATGTTTTCCAGTTTAGGTTCATGGAGGAGAATAACAAAGGGTGAGACAGTGCTTTGTTATCATAAACTGTCTTTTTTAAATCCTAAATTGTATTTTTGTTATCATAAACAGTATTATATGCCTCAAATAGTGTCTTCTGCTCATAAGTATTTGCATATATTACGTAGGTCAACAATGCAAATTATTTGTCATTTTGTTTAGGTTTGAATTCATGTGCAAATTCTACTCTCAGAAACCTGTATGTTGTTCTGTGTGCTTAGGCTAGACTTGGACGTACACTCTCATTAGCTTTATGGGAAAAGTTCAGCTTGAAAGTGAGAGCTGGCTTACATGTCAAGCCTTGCCCTGCAGACAGTCAGTGTGAACACAACCTTTTGTAACCTCCTGAAAAGGCTGTTTTCACAATCTCAGGGAAGAATAAAGACAGAACATTGGAGTATTTTTGTTATCTTTTCCTTGTCCAACTCCCACATCAGTCAACAGGAATTTTCCCTTGTGAATTGATGGATTTTTATTTTTGTTTTCCTTTTGGATTTTTTTTCTTAACTGTGTAAGTACTGGTCTCTGGAATGAGGAGGTGTTTAATTTCTTATTTTAACTGTGGTACCATTTTTGGATAACTGGAACGAATGCTATATCTGCCTATGTACTTATTTAAACAAACACACTTAAAGATATCACAGGCTGATGCATTTTCAGAAATAATATAAATCTATTGTGAAAGCAGTTGCTGTATTGATACATGGGTGAATTTGCTGTATTCCTACTGTATTTTTATTATAGCCACCAATCTGTCTTGTTCTCTTCTCTTTCTGAACATTTCTCAGGAGTGTGACCTATTCCAGTAACAGAAACTTATCTGTTGTTGAAGAGTTTTTTGTGACATGGAAAATGTGGTGGTTTTTATATGTTCTGTCAGCAGTTCAAAATAACGTCATATCCCTTTGTAGGGGAAGGCATTTACATTTTTAAAAGTTTTGCAGTTCTTAAGGCAGAGAAGAATCAACTTTTCCCTGAAATGGCACAGACTATAACTAGGTAAACTTATAGACTAAACCTGTGGCTACCTTAAAACAAATAAACAAAGCTGCAAAATGGAGAAGGATTGCACAGTTGTGACGATGAGGCAGTTCAGTGCAGTGTTTCAGTATTTGTAGACAGGCATGTGTGTTGCAGATGAAGCCAACTTCTTAAGGCTTTACTCAGGCTTGCAGTTTTTTAATCCTACACCACTTTTCCCGGAAGCCCAGGACAATGCAAACAGTTTGCACACACTAATCCATAAAAATGTTAATATCAAATACCTCTCTGAGCTACCAAAATGGCACATATACACATTTCCACCAGAACCTGTCCCAGCTGTGCTGCTGTTACGGGCCTGTGCTGAACAGCAGCTCCTGGCCTCCCTAACTGTGCCAGACAAAAATGTGTAACTGAGTGTTTCATTTGCAGTGCTAGGATTTAATCTTCGTGGTCTGTCAGCAATATGGTTTAGTCTTGCTGTACACAATGTATGTCCCTTTTAGAACAAGTCTGTAAATGCTTCCCTGCAGATTCCCATCCCCTGTTGTGAAAACTGGCCTTTCAGGTGTTTGATTATGTTACTTCTACATCTTTCATTGAAGTTGAATGGTTGCTGCAATCTGTTTTTATAATCTTGTGGTTTTCTCTGGAGCCAAAACCCAGAGTTCTTCTGTCTGACCTCTTTGTAAATTGTTCTCTGGATAGTATAATAGTAGTCAATGGGTTTTTTCCACAGTTTTTTAGAAAACAACTTTAGCTTGGTACCTCCATTCAGGTTCCTCTTTGTTTCTGTTTACACAAAATCAATTTTTATCCTTGTTCAGCTTTAAAGTAAGTATAGTCTTAACTTGTTAGAGCAACTTCTTAAAGGTAAACTCGGGTTTCTATATTTATTTGCCATATTCTGCCTGTATCCTCGCTTGTTCTACAGAGCCCTGTGTGGTGTTGGTAAACACCGTATTTCATTTTCTCACTCTGTTTTGATGCAAAGCCCGTTGCTAGAGTTATGTTCAGTGGATTGACAAGGAAATATTGGTGCCTCTGAGGTTTTGTGCTGCAGTATCAGCTTAAGGCTGTAAGTTGCATTTTAGGGACTGGTGAGGTAATAAAAGGTAAATCTTTTTACTGTATTAGACCAACTATTTTTTTAATTTGAGCCATCAGTTTATTGCCTTAGTCGGACTTTTTGTTAGAAGTTGAGGAAATTTTGTACTACATTTGTACTTTGTCTGTTTTTAGTGCACATAATGCAGTCACGGTTCAGAGTATTGGTTCAATAACTACTCAAAATCAGAGACTTCAGAAAAAGCTAAAGAAATAAAGTGAAATATAATTACTGTGCAACTAATCAGTTGTGCAGTTCTGTATATGCTGTACCAAAACAAAGAATGGAATAAGTATCTTTTTACCTATGGAGAACATTCTACAGACATTTGCAAAATATCCCAAGTATTAGCATGTAAAATTAGCAGACAGAAAGACTACAAAGTGGAAGTATCATCCCACAAGTGAAATGCATGATTACTGTAGTTATTTACAAATATATGCAAGTAATTACCCTGATCATAATTTTTAATGATTTTTAATAGAATTATTTGCACTGCTTTCATACTTATTTTTAAATAACTGTCTGGTTCTTGGCCTGTACTCTCACCTGATGTTAGCCTGTTCTTATTTTTATTTTTTTCTTGCTTGTAGTAACTGCCTGTGTGTGTATCTGGAGAGCTGTTACTGGGGAATTGCTTTCCTTGGCGTGAATAAATCACAAGTTGATAGGGATGGCTGTCTTGCTTCTCCATAGACTATGATGATGATGCAAGAGAAAAGGTTCTTGAATTTCAACAATTTCTCGAGAGTTTCATAACTGTTCTCATCAGGTCAGCACTAACTGCTGGAGTCTGAACTAGTCTATCAAGAACAGAGACGTCTGGGGAATGGAAAAGTAAAGTACAGGTTTACATTTTCAGTCCTTGTGTTCCCTGCCAAGTGCTCTTTGGCAGAATCTGAGGAGAAGCTGCCTTCCTGAAGTTTCCTAGATCACAATGCAGCCATTCCTTAGGGATTCCTTTAGGCACATCCATTGTAATAAAGTTCGAACTGTCATGTGACTTTTGTTATTTATTTCATACAGGTTATTATTGCCTAATTATAATATTTGTAGTTCAGTGCTGTCAAGAAATGGACATGGAGTAAAAAATTAATTTATGTATCTTAATGAATCTCAACTGTTTTTTAAAATTTCTTTTTAAAGAAAGAAATTCTTTTATGTTGTTTTTATAAACAACTGTTTGAGTTGAAAAAAGAATACATGAAGAAAAATAAAGTCAGTACATGAAATACTTTTATCATAAAGCTTTCAGAGTCCAATTGGCTGAAGTAGGACACAAAAGCTAGTTCCCTCTTGGGAGAAACTGAAAGTTAATTCACAAGGGTTATGCTGACTGTAATTCTGCTCCTTTATGAGCTGGTCCTCATCAATCATACTTATTGTTAGCAATCCAAGCTGTAGTAATGTAGTAAATTAACCTTTCTTCAATCTTTTCTCTCTGATCTTTTATCACGTTGTCTAAATGCATAAAATGGGTATTAAGTAATATATATTTTAATTCTCAGGCTGAATCCTTACACTTGCATGAATATATCCAAAATAAAACTAACCACTTTATGTTCAGAATAAAGATGCTGATGTCTTAAATAATACTTCTTCTGACACCATGCCAGAAAATGTATTACTTTTGAAAAGAATTAGAAAACAAGTTTATTTCCATTTCCCACACTATATCACAGGAAGAGCCAGCTAGCATATTTCTTTTGAGAGCACTGTCTGATTGTATTCGCATCTGAGCATACCAGGTGTCCTTTTAGATCCTCAGTGGCAATAAAAATAAGATATTCACCGACTTTGAAAGACAAGAAGTAAAATATAGCTCTTTCAAATAGTTGGTTTCAAAATCTTTTGAAAATATTTCTGTATATCACAGACCTTTGATTGTTTGTTTGTTTTGAGGTAGAAGAGACCCACTAGAGTGAGTCTTTCACAAGACTCCTACCACCTTTCCTGTCTGTGAAATATGATTTATGATGAGGATCAATTATTACAATATCATTGAAACCAAATGAGTTCTCTTTGACAGAAAGACACACAGAAATCCTTTCCTATTCATCCAGTATGCAATCATGTGTAAAATAAACAACTTCAGTGGTGTTGATTATCTGCCTAGAATTAGATATAACTCTAAGCTATTAAATGGTGTGGATTTAAGACTCAAAAATATATATAAGCCAGTCATACACTGAAATTATAAAACTGTGCATGGGCCTGAGTTATTCAGATCTCCTGGTGCTTCCTGAAGCTGCCATTTCACATTGTATCTGTATAAAAAAAAAGGACAGGAACCTTAAATTGGAGACTACTTTCAGCTCCCTTGTAAGCCTATATCTCACTGCGTGACTCAGATTTTGTGCGTCTCTT
>NW_010323309.1:0-3190 GCF_000700745.2 Antrostomus carolinensis | reverse complement strand
TGCACAGATTAATCTGTGACAAAAAGACTGAAAAACATGAAGACCCTTCCTTTTTATTCTAGTAAATGTGAAAAAATTAATCTTCTAACCTACCAAGAACAGCTAAGATCACCTGAAACTGTTGAAGGAGCTTTACATTTCCTCAGTACAGCACTACTCTTGGGAGCTGCTGAAGGAAATGGTATTCCCTACAAATTGCAAGTCTCTTTTCTCATTATCACGGACAAGAAATCTTGGCTTACAAAAATGAGCTATGGCATGAGGTAACCTTAGCAATGAATTCCTGTAAGTTTTTCTCATCGATGTATTTCTGTAAGTTTTCCTCTATGTATTTCATGGACAAGGTCATATGCCTGTAAGGGGATGAATAAGCAGAAATACTGTGGAACAGCACTTACAGATTTAAATTAAAATTTAAATTAATTTAATCCATACTACCAAAATGGATTAGTCTGGGTAGCATACACACTTTTTTTTTTTAGCAATACAAGGATGGGAAGGTGAATAGGAAACAACTACTTTCCTTTCAGATGCAAAAACTAGCTAATGGGAGATCCGAAACAAAGTCTGGTGGTGTTTAACAAGACAGATCATTACCTGTAGGAGCCCATTTCTTTTGGAGATAGTATTGAGCTAACAGGACTCCTCATCTAGTACGCTTGTTCTTCTCTGTATCATATGAAAACTTTCAAGAAAACTCCATTATTGATTATAAAGCCCTTTGCAGCCCAAAACCTCTATTTCAATGGCACACTTTCTATTTTTGTTTTTGAAGTATAATTATATATGTAGTTAATCAATTACAGTTTCTAAGTAACTGACATTTAATTTATTTTGTGTCTTCTGCAGAGGGATCGATAGAGCATTCACCTAACGCAGGTGATCCTGCTCTGGCAGGGGGGTTGGACTAGATGATCTTTCAAGGTCCCTTTCAATACCTAACATTCTGTGATTCTGTGAAAAAAAGTACCTCTTCAGACATAGGGTGTTCTAAAATTTTGATTTTTCATAAGAATATTCTGCACAGGAGGGATGTGTGCTTTAATTTAAAAAGATGAATTTTAAATAAAAAAATTAGATACCTGTAAAGAAAGAATCTGTAGAACGCATGGAAGTAATCATAGTTACATTAATTTGATAAGTTCTTTGAAGGAAGAAAAGATATTCTGTGATTTTTATATTTTAATTAAAATAACAAAAGAGACCAGGGTCCATTCTTCCTCTTGAGTCTTCTGCCAGCTGTTGAGTTTTGTGGGATCAATCGAGTTAAGCCTTTCCCAGATAGTCAATGAGAACCTTTTATGTATGTGTGCCTTCAGTTTTACTGTTAATGAAGTGGACAACTGGGGTCAATGATTCAGGATTTGCTTGAACTGCAGAGTTTGCGGCTCACAGAAGAGGTTTTCTGTAAGTGTCCCTGAAGCTAAGGTATTTGAAAAATGTTCAAATAAGAGAGGCATCAATGCTCCCATAAGACATCTGCCCTAGTAGTACCCAAACATGTAATGATTCTTATTTAGAAAGGTACCACCTGACTCCACACAAATCTGCTATGTAGTAGTACTGCTACTGCCAAACATCATAAATGAACACCATGAAAAATGTCTTAGGTGTGCTACACAGGGCATGTAATTAAACTGTGAAGGCCCAGATTTATTCATGGAAAAACACACATCAGAAGGTGATAACTATAAAGACACCATCTCTGCATGAGAATGAGCTTGAGCTAAAGTTTAGTGAAGATGGGCAATGTATTTTGATGCCTCTTGTATCAAAAATGTTGTATATTTTATCACAGATGGATATCATAACACTGATGAATACTATTCCAATAAATGCATTAAATACATTTATGTATTAGGACCAGGTTTTGTTTTCACTTCCCTGCTTTTTGTTATAAATTAAGACTATTACATGAGAGGTTTTAATATTGCATTATCATGCCTGAGGCAGGTAATGATCTCAATTGCCCAAGTCACTACACAAGTCAATAGGGACTTCATTCTTCACCAGTGTAATCTGATTTGTGTTCTGGAATTCATACTCCCTTTCTCTGGTATATATACACCTAACCTGAAAGTTTCATTCCATGATAGGTCGCTTCATGTCACCACTTTCTCTAAAATCTGATAAGTTGGAGAGATACAGTTTGATTGCAATTTTATCACTGCTTATGTCAGTTAAATATTTCAGCTGGTAAGTCTGCTTCAAACAGAACAAGACCCTTCATCTTAACTTGCTAATATAATGTTTCATACATCCAGTCAGTTAAACATCTATTTTTCCAGTTAACTCATTAGCTATCAAATATATATGCATAGATGCTCTCATTTTCTGCAAAGCTTGAATCACTCTTTCAAAATCTTCAGTTTTCCATAAACAGCTGTCAGGCATAGGTGAATTTGCAACAAGTCTTTACAATAATACTTTGCTTTTATTCATTCTTAGTATGATTTTTTTTTTCACCAATCTTTTAGTTGTTTTTCTCTCACTCAAATTTTGGGAATATTTCAATAATATTTAGGTTAAAAGTATATGAAAACAAAACATAATTAAACCTGGCAAAAGTTACACATTCAACGGAGAAATTAACACAGGAAAGTTTACAACAGATCACTGCAGAACCAGGGTCCTCACTAACATGAATAGACTAATACCCAGGAGATGCAACTAAGTTTTTGTTATGGTAAACTGTATTGCAGTATTTGTATCAGAACTTAAAAATCTGAGATTTTCTATATAATGTTGTCCAGAGAGTATTGCAAACACCTGCAAATAAAGGGTTTGGAAAGCTCAATAAGTTTAAAAACAACATTGATCAAGTATTTAGTGAGCATAGAATTGATAGCTGGTAGCTGCTGCCGAGAAGAACATCTTTAGTCAAAAGTCAAGATCGGTAGTTTCTGTTTCATAGGCTCTAACATAAACAAGGAGCTAAAATGATCAAACAGAGGAGGAGACTGTGTGTTTAGTTCATTTATAGGAGATTTCATGCCCTTATTTATAGAATGCCAGTGTAAGTTAGACATAACCAAATTTAAAAGGGATCCAGCAAATCCTGGAAATACAGAAGTTGCTTTACAGTACGAGTGCATGATTTGAAAGTTGAATATAAACCTCACAATCACTTAGTAGTTGTAGATGCAGTCCTAAAGCAATAGAAAAAAATTATGCTAAAGTCTAGACCTAA
>NW_010323308.1:9810-10400 GCF_000700745.2 Antrostomus carolinensis | reverse complement strand
GGAGGGCTGAGAGCTCGTGCCGCAGCTGGCTGAGGTTGCTGGCGTCCCTCCAGTCATCCTCACAGGTCGGGTAGTCTGGAGGGGGGAGGTCCAGGTCGTTTGCAGAGAGAGGTTCAGATTTTGGAGGAGAGTCCCTCTCAGCTGCTTTTGGCTGGGGAACCTTCTCCAGCTCAGAGCCTGGCAGTGGGGACTGGCAACCAGCAGGATTCATCCCTTGGCCAAGTCCTGGACCTGGCTTGGGGCTCAGTGGTGGTGGGGTGGGCACAGCCAGCTTTGTGACAGCCTGTCTCAGCGGGGGATTCCTTTGCTCAGCTTCTCCTCTTGGGTGAGCCTTGGCTGCAGGTCTGATGGTGAAGCAGGGCGGGAGGGGAGGCCGGGCGTGCGGCTGCCTGGGGAAGGGCTCCTGCCCAGCAGGCTGGCTCTCCTGCACGGGGATGGACGAGGACCGGGCTGGGGCTGGTGGGGGCACCTTGAAGGACCTGGGGAAGGTGAGGTGGGGCTCAGGGCAGTGCTTGGGCTGCAAGCTCTCCTTCGGGGCAGGGGCAGCCGGCACCCCAGCCTCAGCAGGGCAGAGAGGCCCCCCCGCATCC
>NW_010323308.1:0-9709 GCF_000700745.2 Antrostomus carolinensis | reverse complement strand
GAGGAGCTGGTGTGCTGGGGGAGGACAGGGCAGAGGCTGGAGGTGGCGGAGGTGCCATGGCAGGAGGTGGTGGCACTATCTCAGGTGGTGGTGGTGGTGGAGGCAGCATTTCAGGTGGTGGAGGGACCGGCGAGGCTGGAGGTGGTGGTGCAGGTGCCGTTGGAGGGGGTGGTGGGGGTACTGATGGCGGTGGAGGGATGTCTTCATCCAGGTCATCCCCCTCGAGAGCCTGTGGGCGCAGGTCCCCCACTGAGCTGTACATTCGATAGTTCCCATTGATCTTGGAGCCAGAGCCTGCAAGGAAGAGCAAGAGCATGGTGGTGTGAGCACCTTCTCCATCAGCACCACCACAGCCACCACCACCCCAGGCCAGCTGTCCTCCCATGAAGCCAGTTTATTTTGCTCAGCACCAGTCTAACGTTTGCTGAACTGTGAACAGCCAGTATGCCTCACCCCTTAAAAATTAATTCATTTTCAATGACTTAAAAAAAATAATTAATAGTAGACTCAATTTTAGCATGAAAAAAATCTCATGATCAGACTGTCTGCTCCAGAGCTGGGTACACACACACTTCCTTCCCCAAGGGCATGGTTCTGCTGAGCACTTAGCACACCCAGGACTCAGAGAAGATCCCTTACCAAGAGCTGCTTTTTCCTCAAAGTCTTCTGGCACTGATGGTGTTGGCACAGCCACCCCGTGGGATTCTTGGGCATTCTGCAACAGTTGGGAAGATGGAGCTGTTAGTTTTATGCCCAGGGTGTCAGGGCAAAGCGCTGACAAGCAGGACCCAGCCTGTATAGCTGGTAATTTGTCTACACAAACAGAAACCTGATGGGATCCAGTGCTGTTTCCTAGACAGAGGTCCCTGCGGTAGCTGCTGTTGACAGGGACAAGTGAAGTGATCAAGGTTGCACAAGCCATGGACACAATTCCCCTGTGCTAGTCAGGTGCAGAGGGGCTGGAGAAGAGCTCAGCTGTTTCACCTCCAAGCTCAGGGCTCCCCAGCTCACAGCCAGCAGCACTCACCATTCACATACCCAGCAAGCTGAAGAGCTCCCCCGGGTTTTGGGGGTATTGCTCTCCAGCGAGCGCTGCCAGCCCATGCCAGAGTCATGTACACACCACACTGAAGTCACAGACAGGCTTCCAGCTCTTTGGGAAACTGGCACCAGCATATCTGAACACTCTGGGGAAAACTGCTGCTTGAGTGGTCTGTGTTTCATTCTGAATTATTCCCTTTGCATTCACGCTGAAAACTCAGCAGCACGTTTGGCTGGTACAGGACCCTTCAGTTTAGCAGCCTACACATTAGCAAGGATGCTTACAGCTAGGGCACTTTGGCTAATTACAGCCACCCATCGTGAGATATTCATGGCACAGTGACTCACCTGGAGCTCTGACCAGGGCTCCTGCCAGCAGCAGAAGCTTCTCCTTCCCTCCAGTGACTCACCAGCACCACGGCTCTGCAGAGGGACTGGTGCTGCTCACCAAGCGAACGCACCCATCTCCCCAACACAAACGGGTGCTGAATCAGGCTGGCAGCACAGACGTGAGTGACTGAGGCAGTGGCCTGAGCTGTCACATACCAGCGATGGGAGAGACCCACAGCAAGGAAATAACGCTCTGTGAGCAGCAGGAACTCGCAGACCCATGGGCAGTGAGTGGTCAGGGACACACCACCCCATTCCCAGGCTCCAGGGTCCACCCTGTTGCACTCCTACTCACCCCAGGCAGCTGTTTGCATTGGCTGTTAACAGCCCCTTGTGCAAAGGGAGCGTTATCCTTCCATCAGTCTGCGCTCAGTGTGGTGGCTTTCTGCACACAAAAGCCTAGATAAGGACTGAGGAGCGCTGCCCTTCGCCTTTCACTGGCATTATCACTATTTTTACAAGAGATTGCTATAGGATTCCAAAGTCTCCTTGATCAAAGGTCAAGCTGGGTTTATACAGCCAGCCCCATCCAGGGCTCAGGCAGCACCTTAACATCACACACTGCCCTGGGTGTAGGGAGCTCAGGAACACTGAGCTGCTGGGGCAGAGCTGACTAACAGCAGCAGCCTGGGCTCCTTCAGAAGAGCCCTGGAATCCCCCAGCTTCTGGAAAAAAAATAATAAGAAAATGCACATGCTTTGCTTGCAAAGTCCATCACCCTGCAGATGACCAAAGATCCTCTACAACCACAAAGGAACGAGCCACTTACTGGCAAGCCAGCAGATAGTGAGTGGGAATTCACATTCCTGGGGTTGCACAACTGATCAGACACCTTGGTGTTGAGGGAGAAGCCAAGGTCTGCTAAGGCATCAGGACAGATCTGTTAGTGGCAAAACACCAGACCAGGTGAGCTGTACAGCCTCATCCAAGAGCTCTTTACTGGTCCCAAAGGTACAGTACAAGACAGAGGAAAGATCCTTAACTTCAGCTGAAAGCCAGAGGGAAGACAAAGGCTAACAAGATGCAGTTCCAGAGCTGATAATGAAATTGTCCAGAGCAATGAGATACCAAAAACCACACAGATTAAAAACCCAGCAGTTCCCATTTGCTATGGAAATTCATTGCTGCCAGCATCCAGAGCACACTGAGGATACCTGCTCATTTACAGGGAAACAAAGATGTCTGAGCACCGAATTAAAAGCAACATATGCATCACATGTTTGGATAGGAGCAGAACGGGAATGGCAGTTGGAGGAGATCTATGCAAAGCTGGAGGAAACAGTCCCCATTTCATAAACGAGTAGTCATTTTGGACATGTCATTTCAACAGGTCCTAAAATCCAGGCAAGCCTGTTTCACACCAAAAATTTCTGTTGCCGTTGCTAATGCTCAGCATCTCTCCCAAAAACCACCCATCCTCACGTCATGAGCTGGCTTTGAAAATGGAAAGCATCTCCAGGACGCTGCCAGGCCCCAGAGATGACTGGAAAGATTTTTTTTTTTCTCCTCTGCTGTGTTTGTGAGGGGTGGGACCAGCCCAGCAACCTCCAGCTGATTCAGAGCAGGCTGCTGCACCAGGAACCTGCATTTCCAGTTTGCGGTGCCTGCACCAGGTTTCTGAGTGCCAGGGATCCCACTGGGGGAGCTTTACACTGTAGCCACCAAGCACTGGAGCAGTGAGACATCCCGTGTCCCCAGTGAAGGGGAGCCTGCCTGTCCTCATGGTCCCCAGTCTCTCAGGAGCCCACCTTCCCCACCCATCAACTGAACTTAGGTTTGAGGCTGCATGTTACCAAAAAAACCTGCACCAAAAGAGAACTGCCCAGCACCCTGGGGTCTCAGGGAGGCCAAGGATTGCTCTGAAGAGGAAGAGCCACCCCCAGACCCCTCGTTTGGGAGCAGAGCTTGGGAAGGTTAGTGGTAACTACAGGAATTTATTCCCCCCGCCTGCCAAAGCTCTGCCAGGGAAGGTGGGTGGGCAGGGGGGGCACAGTGGGAGTCCAGAGGTGGGCAGCTGAGCCCCCCTCACCTGCAGTCCCTGCTGGAGGGGCTCAGGGTGGCCCAGGGCCAAGGGGTTTGGGGGGAAGGAAGCTGCTCGGTGCAGGAGAGCTCACGGGCAGGGTGTGTGCATCCTCCTGACTCACAGCTCCTGGGGCAGCTGCTTCTCAGCCTCCCCCGGCGCAGGAGAGCGGGTGGGTGGAAAGAAAGGGTTAAGATGAGAGCTGCCAAACAGCCCAGTGCAAATATGTATGTGGCAGCAGAAGCCTCTGTGCCAAATCAAATCATAATCAAGCCTAATCAAAATAATGCAAATAACCAACACAGACTGGTCCTTAAAAAAATGTTGCTTATTCCTACCAATTCCTTCTGTCAAACCTGGTACTCTTGGAACAGAAGCACAGTGAGAGGGACCCTCACAAGGGCAACTGAGGGGTGAAAAAGCCCCAGGGCTGGCTGTGCTTCTTTGGGCAGCAGGAAAGCACCATGGTTAAGGCGACAGCCCTTAGTAATGACCTCGGGGACATTTGGGCTGTTTATTTCTCTACCACTTCCACTAGTAAAATATTAGAAAGCTCAAAAAAAATATACAAAAGGCCAGTTACACTCTAAAAACCTGGTACTACGGGGTGCCAGCTGCGGTCACACACCCAAGCCTGTGCTATCAGAGGGGAGTTTCTCAGGCACCAGTCCTACAGTTACTCAACTGGGAGCCCAGGTGAGATTTTTCACCTGCTGGGATCTTTTGGAAGGCATCACAGAGGGCACAACCCCTTTGTAGAACCTGTGTAACCCTGTAACTTCCTAATTTTGCTCTCAGATAGATCTATACATTCAGTCTCACCCCTTAGTTGTCCTCCAAATGACACCTGCACAACCCCATTGATGCCAAACTGCACCCAGGTGACAGCAGACCAGCCCATTCTGCTGAAGGTGATGGCTGCTCTTGACAAGGATGTACCAGGAAAAACATCTCTTGCTCTCAAAAAAGGATTTCCTTGTCAAGACCAAAGGCTTTTAGGTATTTCATTTCAGTGACCCGCACATATCACTTCAGATTTAGCTATTGCCATCTCCAAAAGATCTCTGAGCAAGCACACACTTCACTGTACCCTTTAGGGGATAAGACCTGTGAAAAAGATGTGCTACAACGAGGAGGAAAGCTTGCTCAGCACACACGGGGAGCATCAAAGCCAGCAATGAGCACGCGTGGCTTCTGGAGTCCCAGCTGGGTTAAAGCCACCTCTGTGTCCCACTGTGTTGGCACTTGCTGCCTCAGTCCCTGCATCCAGCTGCTGCTCTGCAGGGAACAGTTTCCCTCAAACAGGGATTGTTAAACCAGCCTCTGCCCAGACACCTCCCGCATCGCCTCCTCCTTCCCCGCTGTAAACAGGGCAGCTTTGCTATCGCTCTCTCCAGCAACACGCCTGATCCAGAGGCAGATACTGCCAGCAGCGGTGAGATAAAACACAGCACAAGCCAGATCTATCATCTACCTGCTCAGCAATTCTTTTAAAAATTGAAAATACAAGTCTGATGATGCCTACATCTCTCGCCCCAGTATCTTGGCTCTGTCTCTTGCCCATGTCCAACACAAGCCTTGAACTCAGATCACCTCCTAATCCCTCATATCCAGCGTTATTATAGAGTGGTTTTGCTTTCCATTTATTTTCTTCCCTCGGGTAGAGGATGAAAGCAGCAGCCAGCCAGGCTGGTTCTGGGCACCAGTTACACACGCTGCTGTAATGAATCCCAGCAGTGGGCCGGATACTCACGAGGGGTAAGAAAGTCAGCAGCGGCCGGACTCTCGGACGAGGTTTAAGCGTTGCTGTGCCCGAGTCGGTCATTGTCCCGAAGCGATTGTCACCATAATACACTTCAATCACATCACCTGAGGGGAAGAGAAGACTGTTAGCAGCAGCACAGTGTTCAAGGCAACGGGAAAAATAACATTGGTCGCTACCTAATTTTAAAAAGTGCTGTGAGGAATTTGCTGTCTCAGCTCCCAGGAATGGGCAAAACCCATCGGATTCTGAGGAGTATCCGGGTGTTTCAGAGGTGACTTGAAGATGGGAGGAGAAAGGTGCCAGGTGAGCAGCACCCCTGGGTAGGCACTGGCAGCCCTGGCACAGACCTGCAAGGCGCAGAGACCCTTCCCAGAGCTCCGGACATGAGAGTTTATAAGCACAGATGTCAAAGTCTATTCTGAAAAGCTTATTTCTAATAGTAGCTAACTTAAATTTACCTCAGGAGGGTTAAAAGTTAGCACAAGCACTCGATTCACTCCCCACCCAGGTTACACTGAGGGAAGGAAAATGCTTCAGGAGCAACTGGATCAGCTCTTTCTAGTGCCATGAGGCTCCGACCCCCAGGAAAGCAGGAGGTGGGTCCAGGGCAGGTGACACCAACCAGCTCAGAAGCACGGGCAGGAGGTGACCTTGGCTGATTCACCATTTTTTTGGGGGGCAGCAGCAGAGTGTAACCCCCAACCACACCAACCCGAGGGACAGAGCTCCTGCCCTTCCTCACCTGCCGACCGCTCTGCGGGCACAGCGGCTGCGAAGTGCAGAGTTAATTACAGGTTCCTCACTCAGCCCTGTCACAACAACGGGTCCCTGTCACTTATGGAGGTGTCCCTGACCGCTGGCTGCCCCCGCTCGGACACAGCGATGGAAACAGGACACACAGGGGCTTCCCAGGGAGGTTTTTCCCTTCCGTGTTTTGCTGGCAGCAGCCGAGGGCAGCAGGGAGGTGTCAGAGCTGCTCTCCCAGCTGCGGGCAGGAGCATCCTCACCACGCTGCTGGAGCCATTTGGGTCTGACCCCTGATGCAGTGGGCACTGAGGGACAGATCGTGCTGCCATGCTCCAACCTGCCTCATGGAGAAATGCTCCAAATACCTTCCCACAAAATAGAATCATAGAATGGTGTGGGTTGGAAGGGACCTTAAAGATCATCCAGTTCCAACCCCCCTGCCAGCAGCAGGGACACCTTCCACTAGACCAGGTTGCTCAAAGCCTCATCCAACCTGGTCTTAAACACTTCCAGGGAGGAGCAGCCACAGCTTCTCTGGGCAACCTGGGCCAGTGTCTCACCACCCTCAATACTGCTATGAAGGAGACACTACAGCAGAAAGCAGTCACAGAGCCCCAGTGTTCCAGACTGGAGAAGCCATCGGGTACTCCTGGTTCCCAGTCCTGTGCTTTTACCTCGAACCACACCTTATGGGCCAGTTTATTTCTGACAGTGAATAAAGCTCATAAAATTAATTGAATTATGTTCTTTGTGTCTGATTAACAGCATGAATTAACTAGCAGAAGCACTGAAGCATGTAAACCCCACCTTGGCTGGAAGGAGATACACAAATAATTCGTAGCCAAGGAGACCAACATTAAAGAAAATACCAGGGTTTGAGGAAGGAGGGGGAAAGTGAGCAAAACAGCTGTGATCAGAGAGACAACTCTGCAGGAGTGTTCCCTCCAAAGAGATCTCAACAGTGGTTTCAGGGAGAACGAAGAAGCAACCAACCTCCCCCTCCACCCCAAAACACAAACACCAAGAAGTAAATAGCTTTCCCCCTCAAAAAAACAGTTCGGAAGCAATCCTCAAACCTGTGCTGATGCTGAAGTGTGAAGCACGGAATCAGTTTCAGTCAAGTATCACACAGCAACTCCAAGCCAAGGAGCAGAAAGGTGAAGGTTGGGTGAGCTCCACACACAGATGAAGGGGCTGGGCTGCATTTCTCAGCCTCCGAAACCCGAGGGCAGCGCTGGCTGAAGTGGGACAGCCCGAGGAGCCAGCTGTGCCCCAGGTCCCTGCCTGAGACTGTGCCAGCAACCAGCCCTGCCACAGCCCCAGCCAGTGTGCCCCCCCAGCACAGCCCCTCGCTGGCCTGAGGCACAGCCCATGCCCCCCACACCCCACTGGACCCAATGACCAGGGTCCCCAACCCATCGCAGGATGCCATGGCACGTGGCTGTGCTTGTCACTACGTCTGTGCCCTCCTTGGATGGGCAGAGATCAGACAACAAGCTCGCAAGGAAACAGAGCTTCACACTGAGCTCAGTGAAAAAAGAGCAAACGCTTGTGTGTATTCCCACAGCAGAAAAGCACTTGGATGAACACCTGGAATGAAGAACCTGACCACGCCAGGGGCTGGGCACAAGCTTCTGAAGTTACAGGTTTGGAGGCAGATGAATTCCACATAACCCTGAGACGTGCCACGGAGTCCAGCGAGCGTGTAAGCTTTTCCTTTCTCCCACCCACTCCACCACACGTTACCCCGGGATACACCCAGGAGTATCCATCATCCTATCACTGTCCTTACGGTCAGTCACAACTTCCTCTTCCCTTATCCCAAACTTCTCCCACTACAAGGGATTCTTTACAAAAAGGACATTTTCTTCCACTTTAAAAATACTAATCAGCCTGTTCTTCAGACAGTGTTGTCCCACCAACAGTTCAACAATCCCCTGCATGTGAGGGGCCCAAGCGCAAAGGAAGAGCTCCTGGAGACCCCGAGGACAGCAGAAATACCAGCAAATTACTATTATTTTTGCATAACCCCTTGGATGACCCCCCCCACTGAGCAAGTAAACAGCAAGAATTAAGGCTAATGCAACATGAGAGTTTGGATTCAGACAGCTTTGTGGAGAAGAATAGTTCAGAGACTTAAAATGATGAGAGTTTTATATTAAACAAGACACTAGGTAAACTCAGTGAGAAACTGGATTAAAGATCACAAGGCCTTTGATCCTCCATTACTAAGCATCGCTAACCTGAATGCATTTAATTAAAGTAAAATGAAGTGCTTGTAGTTGTGTTTTCTTTGCTAGATAAACAGGCCTTGCCTGCTAAGAGCCTGTCACCAGTAAGACCTGTGCTCTGCCAGCTTCATTTCCTGGAAGGAGGGATCAGGAAACACCTTCCAAGGCTGTTAGAAGTGTCTGGTCCTGACCACAGTTTGGCCACTTTTTGACATTCAACCTGTCCTGGAGACATTTGTGTCCTCTCAGTCATGGGAAATAAAATAAGCAAGCTGTAACACATGTAATGGAACTTCTTCCTACTTTGAGGTTGCATCACCTGGAGTAGGCGTAGCAGGTCTGACGCTGGGGTATCCACAGCTCCCAGCGAGAAGGTGGCATCAGTCCCTATATTCAGGAATCTCTGACTCAGTGACATGCAAACCTACACCCATTCCACATTGCTTAACTTGTGTTTACTTTGTATGAAAAACTAAGGTGGGGATTAGCAGAAGCAGAGGACTCCTTTTGGCAGCAGCGATGGCGTGAAGCCACGCGGCAAATATTCAAGAAGCAGGGCCAGGGATGGGGCTTCACTGGGCAAGACCATGGCACTGTGGAAATCAAGGTACAATAAAATCTGCCCCTTGGACTGCTTAGCTGGGAGCATGCCATCCCTCATGCCATTCCTTGCGATGAGTCCACACCTCAGCACACGGTCACTCTGCTTCCGTGTGTCACAGCACCCTACACAAATTAAATGAATGCTCGAAGTGCCCAGAGGATGCTCAGAAGTGATTCAACAGCTTTTATTTGTGCTCAGATTTCAAGGACTCCTGGCTTTCACTCTGCAAGCTGATCCCACAGCAGTTCCCCACACCTGAAAGGAATGTCTTTGTACTGCAACTGCAGCCACGGAAATCAGCCTTGTAATAAGCAGACACAGCGACTTTTTTAAATCCAAACCACATCAGAGAGACACTTGAATCCTCCTCTGATTTACGACAGTTAGAAATCAGCAACTTTCCTTTTGCCTTTAAGAGTTGCATGAAACTTTCTGTCCCATTTCCATTTTATCTCAGTTTCACCAGCTTGGCCTTCAGGGTGTAACCACCTCCCAAGAGCTTTCCTGGACGCTCCGCACAGGGCACAGCTCAGTGCTCCCATTTCCAAGCTTGGAAGCGTTGGTTGGAATCTTACAGCCACCAAACTTCATCCACAAGCTGCTTGCTATCTTTTATCTCCCTGGCTCCATTACTATTAACTTGGCTCCCTCCTACATGAGCCTCCAGGGCACAGTATTGCAATTAAAACCACCAAGAAATACAAATAAATCCGGAGGAACAGGCAGCCCACAGCTCCCCCCCCCCTCACCACACGGCCCTTCAGAAAATAGGTGTACAGGTAAATAAGCAGAACCTGGGAAGGAGCAGATCAAACACGGCGTGGGAAAGAGCTGCTTAAAACCAGTAAATAAAACACATTCGCAGCCATTGACCCGCGTTGGTGAAGTTCAGGTGCGCGGAGCGGAGCGCC
>NW_010323307.1:0-9178 GCF_000700745.2 Antrostomus carolinensis | reverse complement strand
CAAACCATTCTATGATTCTATGATCTTCCACATCTCTAAGTGAGGAGCACTCTGCAGTTGAGCCCAACCACTTCATGGATCACACGTCTTGCTGGTGGCGTTAGGTGATGTTCACAGAATTGCTACATTTAAACAAAAAACACGGATCAGGATTCTCAGCAAGGTGTGGTTTTGTTTTAAAATTAAGTGTCTTGATGGAGCACCAGATCTGACCAAGATACTGCTTCTGCAGTACTGTAGCTGTTTAGCACTGACTTTTCCCAACCTATAAAGCCTGCTGTCCACAAACTTTTCAGTAATAAGCCACACAGCAGCTACCGTGTGCTAGACACCTATATTTTGGCACGAGGAAACCCAGGCTCTGAAAATGCAGCAGCAGGCAGTCAGCACAGATCGTAAGAGCTAGATCCAGTAAAAGGCTGAAGCTCCTACAAGCCATGCACTAAGGTGCCCAAATTTAAAATTTCCAGGGTTCACAAAAGAATTCACCTAGGCTCTTCACACAGCGCAAAGGGGAAGGCAGGTGCCTTAAAATATGCCCTTATATACTGAGAATGACACCCAGTCTTGAAGTTAACTGAGAGCTAAGACACAGCAGAAGGCAAAAGCAAGAGTGCACCTACATTCTTGATCCCATCTGGGACTTTCACGCAGTGAGCCTTCTTCTGCTTAGCATCCCAAACTCCATGCATCTCCTGGACTTTTGTACAAGTGTCCTTTGGAAGAACTCAACAGCACATCCTCTCTGGTAAGGGACAAGTGCACTTTTTATGAAATAATTTAGCACGGAGGTCCCCAAACCTCTTGCCCTTGGACACCACTACTACTGACAGCTGCAGCAGTAGCTCTTAGACCCCACTGCCCCGCTCCATAGCCATCAGCACAGCTAGCCCCACATCCGACACTCTTCTGCTGCACATCCTACATCACCACATCAGTCCCCTATTCCATCCTTCCACCTCAGACCACACAACACCGCCTTCCAAACCAGCAACTCCAATCCCAAACTCCAATCTCACGTTTAGCCTTACTCTTCTACCACAAAACCTTATCCCACCACCCTTCCTTTACTGTCCAACGAGCCATACTGATTCATCAGCCACAGCTCCATGATCCCTCAAGTTCCACCTGTTATGGCACATGGAACCAGGAGCACTTTGGTTGACTCAAGACTCCTCCAGCTCTTTGAGTTCTTCCCCCACATGTGTTCAGAAGTGTCCATCTGCTTGACTAGCCTCCATTAACAGTGACCTACATTCAAACACGCTGATGTTCTGCTTTAGCTGCTTCAGTCCCTTACTGGAAATACCCCTCAAAAACTAAGTTCAGGTAAGTTTGCAAAGAAAATTTACAATTTGGCTAAAATATCAGCCAGGTCAGTGGCAGCCTTGATAAACTGGTTCTTTGAGTCTTACACAACAACCAGAGCTGTTTCACCTCATCCTTCCAGATGTGCACCTGTATTAAACAGTGTTCAGCTAAACAGTATGTTCTCTGCAGTGGAAGTACTGTACTTCTGTTACTTCCCTTGGACCCTAATCAAATTCCCATCAAAGTCTATAAACTGACTCCCAGGAGGCAGGTATTCAACCAAGCCATAAGATACAAACACAGTAAGTTAAGGATGCTGGGACATTCCAGATGGTATTTTTGTTGTCTCAAGTTTCCATTATATTTTTATATTTCACACAAAAAACTACAGCACTAAGAAACTGAGAATGCCAAGCACATAAAACTTAGCAAACACAGGACTGACAGCTGCCTTTGCAACAGCAATTACGATGCACTTGCAGGCCCACCCTGTGGTGGAAACACATGCACATGAGTGCGCATGAAGAATTTTACATATACATGCAAGAAGGCCTAGTTACAGCTGCAGGAGTCGTTTTTTCCCAGCACTTCCTAAATGCTGAGAACTAATATTCCCAATTCCCATATTTTTGCTTCTTTTCTTGCTATTTTAATGACAAAGAGGAAATTGGCTAGCATGCCACTGTCACCAAGCCCATGCAGTACGATCAGCCTCATGCTGTGGAGCTCCGGGAGTGCAAACGTGAGGCGCCGCAGGAAGACGTGTATTTCCCTGAAGTCAGCGAGTAGAAAAAGCCCGATGAAGTGCTGCTCCAGGTGTGGGCAGCATTTGGGCCGTGCCTGGCAAGAACCTACCTAAAGAGGTATTTAGGGAGCTCCACTCGCTGGCATTCCCCTGCGAAGGGGGGCTGGTGGGTCGGGATTTTGCACCCATTCTGACGTAAACCCCACAGCGCTTCCCACGCAGCGTCGCTGTTTGGATGCAGCGGGAGCTCAGGCTTTAGGAGTCCAATCACTCAGGGTTTGTTTACACTGGGAGAGCTCTGCTGCTAGATATGCTGGCATCGCTCCTCAGTGTGGATGTAACATATGCCAGAGAGGGAATTCCTCTGCCAGTCTAACGGTACCGCTTCCCCCAGTGACATTAACGGAGCCAACAAAAGCACTTCTCTGTCAGCACAGCTGCACCGGCGGGGGGGGGAGGTGTACAATTTTTACTGCTTTTTCCCCTTCTCTGTGTGTGAAAATATTCCAATGGACTACCAAAGCCCTACAGTGGGGACCCTCTCCTGGGCAAGCTGCCAACATTGTCCAATGGTGCTCGCTGCAGAGCCGGAAAATGGAGACTTGAACAAAATGCTCAGACTCGAGCAGCATTTCACTGGCTGAGGGGACTCTGCCCACCAGTGACAAAGGTCTGTGGTGAGGAGCTGTGTGACGGGAATGTCTTCCAGACGTTCTTGCACCCCTCCTCAACTCCACAGCGCTGGTGGTGGGTGATAGCAGCAACCACAATGGTGCTCGCTGCAGAGCCGGAAAATGGAGACTTGAACAAAATGCTCAGACTCGAGCAGCATTTCACTGGCTGAGGGGACTCTGCCCACCAGTGACAAAGGTCTGTGGTGAGGAGCTGTGTGACGGGAATGTCTTCCAGACGTTCTTGCACCCCTCCTCAACTCCACAGCGCTGGTGGTGGGTGATAGCAGCAACCACGTTGTACCAAGGGATATGGAGAGAAGGCAGTTTTGCTCCATGCAGCGAAGTCAGGGAGAGTGCAGGAGTGTCATGCTGGCTGGGGATCAGGGAGTAAAGCTCAGCCAGCCAAGGTGCAAGACTGACACTGCTTCCACGCTGCCAGCTCACAGTATTTTTGCAAGCCCTGTCATGCTTGAAATGTTTTAAGGTTCCAACTCTACAAATCACAGCCACTGGGTAACAACTAATTAAAACTGTTATTCAAGAAAGATGTATATTGAATTCCCCTCAGTGGTTCAAAGTCAGATTTTAAGTACATATGTGTGTGTGTATATACATATACATATAAATACACTTATATATATATATATATAATTTGTAAACTTCAATTTTAAGGCCAGTTTTTCTAAGGCTTGAATTACAATCTTAAAACATTTTTAGCTAAACGCATCTAGAAACTGTTGAAAGGACATTTAGAGTAGGACCAGCAAAACTAAATTATCTTTCTGTGTTTTCTCACAAAAAGAGCTTAATCGCCAATAGTTTAATTAATTTTCCCCTCTTCTCAGTGTCTGCCATGCCCTTATTTAATTCAGCCTAGACCCTTACACATTAACAGGGTCTGATTTTCAAGGAAAAAGACAGCAAACACAGATACAAACCCTCTACCTCCTCAGCGCACACATACAGACCTTGTTTCTCTGGAACATCCCAGTCACCAGAATTACACAGCCAGTGCCTAGATGGGAAAAGCAAGGGCATTCTCCTTCAGTGCATCTGTGCGCTCCTGCTCCCACCAGCCAACAGGAGTAACATGGTAAATGACAACATGGCCAGTAACAGGAGAGAATGCTCTCCTAAGAAGCTCACAGTAACGCTTACCAGAATAGCATCTATTCAGGAAAACAGCACTCTAACGACTTTGCTCGGGATAACTTTCCCCAGGCGCTCAGCTCGCCTTCACCCGGGAGCAACGGCATCCGCACACACACCGGCGCTCCCCGAGCACGCAGCCACGGCACGCACAGCTGCCCAGCGCGCATTATTCCTGCCAGAAGCACAAATAATCTCCTTGGGAGGCTCTACGAAAGGACTGTTGCTGGGAGGGAGAGCATATACACATTAAAATGCAGATTTTGCTTCCTGCCTCCCAGGTCTAGTCCTATGGTGACCTCCTGCTGCTGTTGTAATACGAGTGCCTGCAGTACTTCCCTGATGGATTTCAGTGAGCAAAGGCAGGACAGCCGTTTGGTTCAGCCAGGCAGAGCCCGACAGCCTCAGCAGGGCTGCAAGGGCAGACTCATCCTGCCAGAAGACTTTCCCAAATTCAGATTGCTCAGGGATAACCGGTGCCTGGCAAGTGCTACCTTAGGAGTAACGTCTGCACCGCAGCTGGGATGCTCACCATGGATCCTGAGCTCTGCCTGGGCTCCACAGTCAGCTCCCAGCCAGCGCTGCACCCTCTGCAAAGGTTATCAGGCTACAAAAATCACCACTTGTTATTACCTCTGGCTCCAAAACACCCTCCTTTCCCTCCTCCTTTGCGATGCACGAAAACACCACATTCAGGTCACACCTTGTCACAACAGAAGTATTTGGCCCTGATACACCCGTGTGAAATCAGAGACAAGGGAACATAAATATCCCTTTGCCAGAGCCGTAGGTGCTCACACCCATTGCGAGGACAAGGCTGGTGAGACGCCTGCCGCACACGGCAGCCTGAGCCCTTCTTTTGGGGACTCTGACTCTTCCTCAGTGCTTGCGCTCATATACAGCAATTCATTTGCCTTTTGAGTCACAAAGAGTTAATTTATTCCAAAATTATGATTCATAACCCCTCGTTTAGCCAAAGACCCCCATCATTAAAAAGCAAATCATACTAATGTACGAGGAATTTATAAAAAGATCCTCATCTTTGCTGCCATCAGTCCTGATACCATCCCAATTAGTAACGAAATTAATGTTGATGCTGGTGCTCAGTCCTCCAGAGGGAGAACAACGTTTTCTTGCAGCCACGCACACAGTTTCAGCCAGCAAGAGAGAGCTGCAGTGATTTTCTTGGGGCCAGCCTTGCAGTGCTCCTCTCACACCTCGGTGATGCAGGACCGGGGAGAGGAAGGGGCTGTGTTCTGTACCAGCCTCCCACACGCAGCAGAGCAGCTCCTGGGCTCTTCAATCCTATGCTCAGCGCAAGGGCTGGGGATGATCTGTTCGATGGAGGGGGGCCAAGGCATGTGAGACCCAGTCTTGCACCCAGCATGCTTCCCTGTCAACTGGCTTCAGAGCACTGAACCAGCTGCTCTCATCCCCTTCATTAGCCTCTAACAGGAGAGGGGGACCACGGGGTGCCAAACGGCTGCTGCACCGCATCCCCCGACGCATATTCCCTGTTTTTCCTGAACAAAGCTGTCCTCAAGATGACGCTTCCTGTCGAACAGCTGACCAAAAATGAAAGTACAAACAAAACTTAATGGAGCGCGAAGCCTCATATGACAAGGAAAATTCCCGCTCCAGTTCTGATCTCTGTTTACAACGTCAAAAGTGGGTCAAACTGGTCTGCGATGGAGGAGTCTGCTTGGAAAATGATCTCTGCGAGGAAAAGCATCTAAGCGGCAGACAACTGCACTTCAGTGCTTCCACAGGGATCCTCTCCCCTGCCATCAAAGTCACTCAGTTTTAGAGGGCAGGTTTGCAGTCCTGTAAGTTGAAACCAGGGCTTTCCATGCGAAGGACTCGAATTCAGCGATCCCCTGTCCTCCAGAGCCAGTCATCTGACCAGTGTGTTTCAGTACAGATCTCTGCGCTTTAAAAAACTTAGATGTGGCTGCGCTTGGTCAGGGTGGGGGAAGCTGCTGTGGTTTTTGTTGTGGGGGTTTTTTGTTAGGTTTGTCTTAGTGTTTTGTGGGGTTTTTTTAAATAACAGCTCTCCCTTTTGTTCCTTTCCACGTTGGGGATAAGGTTACTGAGTAGCACCGTCACACTGCCTGACCCAACTACTTTGTTCTATCCTGTCACAGTCTCTCTCAAAACGCAAATGAATGGCAGTGATGTTAAATGGGAGCCCAAAAATGAAAGAAACAGCCTGCAATAACATGACTTTCCAAAGTATTTTCATTCACAGTTCTTGGAATCTGCTGCATTTAATATCTGTCTGTTGCTGTTGTTCAAGACAGATGAGGACTGTAGTGTAAACAACTTAGCCAAAACTTTCTGACAAGAAGTTCTGTAGATGATTCTGTGCAAGGATCGTACACAAATACACAGCAATCTAAAGGAAGAACATACTAACTAGCCTTGAAACCCACTAATTTGCTTTGTCAACTTAAGAAAAAAATCTGTTCTTTGACTTTCAAGTGCTTTATTCCTTTTATGGTCATACAACCTTTATTTATTAAAAATCTTCTACTAATTACTCTCAGGGTACCCAGAGGCCTTAAAAAGCACAAAATGCCAAAAAATGTATTATTACAATCCTGCACATATTGAATCCTCTTTCTAATGAGTTTTTTTAAAAAGAAATAAATGCCTATATAGCCTTTTCTAGAAAACATCTTAAAAAAAATCATAAACATTCCTTCTTATTTATAATTTGTATTTTTTTTTAATGTTCTCTTTGGTTTTAGTTACTACTTTGTATTTACAGAAAAATGAGCTCTGTGAATCTTCAAAGTCTCCACTGATGTCAGATATTTATAGAAAGTTATGATCTCAAATGATTTTAAGAACTGAAACAGTCTACATCTGTGGGACAAACCTCGTATCTTTTAGACTTCAAAATTGCTCAGTTTGAAATGGAGGCTTTCAGGACAAATAAGGAATAAAAGGGCTTATATTTAAAATGCACTCAGTATAAAAATGTATGATGTAAATGAACAGTAGTAGCGAAAAAGACATTGAAAAAAGTAACAGAATACAGGGAAGGATGTAAAATTTGTACGTTTTTATTAGCAAAAAAAAAAGAACAGAAAAACAAGGTATTATGGAAAAAGCTCAGACATAATGCTAGCTAAGAGCATGAAAGAATTATGTGGTATATACTCTGAGACTATAGAAAAAGAATATACACAAAGTTGGATGGGAAAATGAGTTCATGAGTGTCTCAGACACATCTATGAATTAGAAAGTGCAATGTGAAAGACCCACAAAAATAAGTACAGTTCCCTTCACAAAAATAAAGAGCCCCTAAAAAAGGAAAAAAATAAAAGCAGAGGTGTTTTATCCCCACACTTTAACAAAGTCAAAGCCAGAGAAGACACCCTAGGTCAGCAGGGAGCTCCGGTAGCCGCCCATCGCAGCGCTCTGCCCAACACGGGGCCAGCTCGGAGAGGTGGGAGGCTGCGAAGCGCCCGCTTTCCTCGCAGCCCGGCTGGCTGCCGTCCCAGCCCGCACACCACCTGCTGCAAACCCCCCACCTCCACACCACAGGCCCATGATAACCCCCTGACAGCTCCCTGGCAGTGGGGCAGGCTGCGGGGAGCTGTGCCCTCTGCAAACCTTCCTCTGGGTGTGGGTGCCATGAAAGGACCCCCTGCCCGAACATCAGAGGTATTCACTCCTCTGACGTGAAAAGAGAGCCTCTCACACTAACTGAGCTGCTCAGCTACACCATACACAGACAAGTAAGTGAAGTTGGAAAACTCTGTTCTAACACTTATTTCTGTCGTGCATTTTTATGTATTTCATTGTTCAGTAGAGCCCGTTCCCCAAATTGAGCTCAGAACCCCATTTTACTGAGTTTCACATCCACACAAGGGGAAAGACCTTTTCTGTCCCAAAGCACAGGACACAAAGCCCAAGATTTTGGAGAGGTGCTCAGACAGGGTGCCTGGAGCAGCATGGTGGGGTGGGCTGCCAAGACCCTCCTCGGGCTTGGGGCCACCAGGCAAGAGAGCCTGGGAGTAAGGAGGCATGGGCAGAGTCTGCCCAAGCAGCTGGGTTGCCAGGCGAGGGATCACCACGCTGAGGAGGTCCCTGCCCTCAGCACCACGTCACACATGTCACCCAGATGGTGGAGCAGGATATTTACCTGCTCTGGAGCCGCAGCTTGTGGCCCAGCACAATGGAGAGCAGCTTGCACCTGGTGTGGCCGTAAACCCACAGCATTTCAGCAGCGGGCCCAGGTCCTCTTCAGCTCTATCACACAAACAGCCACTTCTGGGAAAACAGTGGTGGGGAAATGCCAGACAGCTCCACCAGCCACCGTGGTGGACCCCAGGTTACTCACACTGCTGCTGACACGCTCTGCCCTCTCTCATCACTTCCATCGCCCGTTGATAGTGCCGCAGGCTCCCTGTGGGGCTTCTGTATCCCCACGCTGTGTCCTAATTTGCTTGTGAATTTAGGGGGACAGGAATGACCTACTGCACCCAGGAGAGCGGGGCTCCAGCCCAGGGCCAGGAACTCCTTGCTACAGTGGAACATAAAACAGTAACAACACCAGTTGGTGGCAAACTAAAGAACCGAGGGGAGAGAGCCCAGTCCAGTGCCCTACCAAGCTCAAAGCACTGGCTTTCAACTTTGTGGGTCAGCGAACTACTTGAAAAAGAGCCACAAAAGGTAACAAAAGCCCATTGTCAGGAGGCTCCAGCGCGTGGAGTGGTCTGCCACTGCCAAAGCTGAGAAATTTGGTGTTATTTTCAAGCAAGGAGATTTCCCATCAGTATGGCAGATGACCTTCATCAATCTTCTCTTCACCACCTCGCACTGGCTGGTAAGGACAGTTTTGCCAAAACACGGGTCGCTACGTGGCCGCGTTGTTGAACGCCAGGTTCATCGCCCCGAGTCGTGAGGCACAGTATCAAAAGCCAAACCCCTGGGCTCTAGCTGAGCGATGGTGGGAATCACGCACACCCATGTAACGCACAAAAGTTACCTGACAGAGCACGTTTGCTTCAAACCCAACGCAGAATAGAGCTGGAACATGTTTTTTTCAACCCGAAAAGGACGAGATTTTTTTTCCACAAGCTAGTGAGCAGTAAAAGACCCCCAATAAAGCTAGAACAGCCTTCAAGATAACTGAGCATCAACCGCTTAAACGTCCTTCAGAGGCTGGGAGGGATGAGCTGAATCACCTCCCAAGCGAGGTGAGGCACCGGCTATTCCAGCAGCTGCGTAGACAAGTTTGCAGCCGGCTGGGGGCTGCCAGGAAAGGTCCGTAACCCCCTCCCAAAAA
>NW_010323306.1:0-575 GCF_000700745.2 Antrostomus carolinensis | reverse complement strand
AATGATCAGGTGTGTACAGAATCTTGCTCACTTCAGGAGACGCTGGACCAGAATGGCCTTTGGCTCTCTTCCTGGAGAACAAGATCTAGTGACATTACCATATCAAAATGACCACATGATGACGGGAAGATGCGTGTCTAAAGGCATGACCATCATGACCATCTCTCCACTCACACCTCTTCCCTCTGTCCCCTCAGCAACCTGTTTGGCAGCGACATCTCCCAGATCTTCAACGTCTACAACAGTGTGGAGCAGTACAGGGCCATGGGCGGCACCGCCAAGAGCAGCGTGAGTTCCCAGATCGAGCAGCTGAGGGAGCTGATGAAGAGACACAGGGAACAAATGTAGAGTGTGGGGAGATATCCCGGGGATGCAGTGTTGTGCCTATGACAGTAATTTGGAGTTAATAAACACTGGTGTGTGTGCAATGCATTGAAACCTTTCCTTAAAATTGTGAAGTAATTTAGATTTGAAAGGACCCGTGGACCTTTCTGAAGCTCCTCAGGCATTACAGGAGTGTGTGCTCCTCAGTGTCTTCACACTTTCACCAGCACCATGTCCAGTTCTGGAGTCCT
>NW_010323305.1:971-1206 GCF_000700745.2 Antrostomus carolinensis | reverse complement strand
AGTGTGGACGGCCAGGGAGGGGGCCTGACCCCCCATCCATGGCAGGGGGCAACCGCCCGGGGCTACCGGAGAGCAGCCCAGCGCCCAGGGCCTGCACCCATCCCGTGTCCCCCTGTCACCCACGAGGCTCCCGGCGAGCTCCGGCCATGTAGGTGCAGCCCTGGGGTCCATCGACGGCCACTGTCACCATGCAGCCGGGCTACGCGGCCGTCCTGTGTGAGTACAGCTTGGGGGC
>NW_010323305.1:0-871 GCF_000700745.2 Antrostomus carolinensis | reverse complement strand
AGGCTGCTGCGCCGGGGGAGTGCGAGCTGACCCGCCTGCTCCAGGACAAGCTGCACTACGAGATGCGGCTGCGGTACATGGTAACCCCCGGCTCTGGGGTGCAGGGGACAGTGGGGACATGTGGCATTGCAGAGCCCACCTTTGCTCTGCAGGGAATGTGGCCGGGAAGTGGGAGCTGGGAGTGATTTTTTTTACTGGGGGGTCAACTTGGGCTTAATGGTGCCCAGAGCTCTTTCTGCTGGTGCATCTCTGGGGCTGACTGTGGCTTTTCCACTGGTTTGTCCCACCGAGGGTGACAGAGATGTCCCTGTCACTGTGCTGCCAGCCCCTCTGCTCTTCTCCACCTTTCCAGAAACACTACTTCCCCATCGACTACACCGTCCAGGTCCAGTACGAAGAGGTGCTGACACCCGCCTGGTAATATGGCAGCAGGGGACAGCCCCGTGATGGGGTGACTCCAGGTGGGTCTCACCCACGTCACCCTCTCTCCCGCAGCGCAACGGGACGGTGTCGGAGGCGGCACTGCGGTACCTCTGGTTCCACGTCAGCTCCCAGGCTGTGCTGCGGATCCGTGAGGTGCTGCCGGAGAAGCATCCGTCCTGGAGGTACACCCAGGAGCTGGGCCAGCTCTTCGACGCCCTGGGCAAGGAGTACAGCAAGTACCGGCAGGTGAGGGGACACCAGGACCCCCACATCACCCCCCATATCACCCCACCCAGCTCCACACAGGGTGCTGGCTGTGCAGGCACGCCGGGCACGCAGGGATGCGTGGGGTGGGCTTATGGGGTGCTCACCCAGATGTGGGGGTGCACAAGGGGCAAACGCACCCACGGGGCACACAGATGTGCTGGGAGGACACGTGCCCACAGGG
>NW_010323304.1:437-678 GCF_000700745.2 Antrostomus carolinensis | reverse complement strand
GGGGTAAACCCACTGCGGCACTGCGACCTGGCACTGGTGTCACCGGGGATAAACCCACCATAGCACTGGTGTCACTGGGGATAAACCCACCGTGGCACCGCAACCCGGCACCGGTGTCACCGGGGATAAACCCACCATGGCACTGTGACCCTACACTGGTGTCACTGGGGATAAACCCACTGTGGTGGTTCACTGGTGTCACCAGGGATAAACCCACCACAGCACTGTGACCCTTCACTGG
>NW_010323304.1:0-253 GCF_000700745.2 Antrostomus carolinensis | reverse complement strand
TGGCACCGCAACCCGGCACCAGTGTCACCGGGGATAAACCCACCACGGCACCGGTGTCACTGGGGATAAACCCACCGTGGCACCATGGTGCTTCACCAGTGTCACCGGGAATAAACTCCCTGCAGCACCGAAATCACCGGGAATAACCCCACTGCGGCACCGTGGCCCTTCACCAGTGTCACTGGAGATAAACCCCCTGCAGCACTGGGATCACTGGGGATAAACCCACCGTGGTGCTTCACTGGTGGGTGTC
>NW_010323303.1:0-2537 GCF_000700745.2 Antrostomus carolinensis | reverse complement strand
CAGAGGTGGCATCAGTGGGGACAGGGACACCACGCAGCTCCCTTGGGCAGGGGGGATGAGCTGACGGTGGATTTTTCTCCTCATTCTCCCTCCCAGGGCTGCCAGCATCTCCCCGTGGCCATGCAGCGCTGCCTGTCCCAGCCGTTCACCCCGCGGCCGGCGTGACCACGACACCCTGCCTGTCCTTTTCCGGGTAGGTGCCCAGGGAGGGGACACTGGGGCTCGTCAGGGTGGGATTTGCAGGTGCCAGGAGGGATAGAGGGGAGAACCCCTTTCCCAGCAGCACCTCAAACATTGGCCGCTTGCGAGATGGTGCATCCGCTTCCTCCGTAATTAATTCTTAAGAGGAAAAGGCCGAGTGCTGACTAAGCCAAGCCCTCGCCCTGCGAAGCTCTGTGATTTATGGGCAGCTGACAGCACAGCCTTGTCCTGCAGAGCATTTCTCTGAGCTTGGGAAATGCCTCCTTTCCCTCCTCCAAATTAAAGAAAATAATAATAAATTAATAAATAATTCTAATCATCTGCAGGACTTGAAATGTTTTTTGCACCATGAAGGCTCCCAGGGGTGCAGGCACGTGCTGAGCCCCATGCCCGTGGGATGTGAAGCAGGGTTTCCTTCCCACAGATCCCAAATCAAAGCATATTTTCAGGAAGTGGGGAAACACATGGGAAGGGTGGTTTTGGGCCACAACTAACCTCTCCCTCCACTTCTTCCAGGTCCAACGCCTCCGTCACTGAACGTAAGTAGCCCTCGGGCACAGGGGTGGCAGTGGGGGCTGCTCGGCTCATGCCAGAGCCCATGTTAGACCCATCGGCGCCCGGCAGGCAGCCAGGGTGCATTTTTTGGGTTCAGACTCTGCCAGAGTTGCAGAGTTCAAAGGTTCCCCTTTGGTTTTTCCCAGTGGAAACCCAGGTTTGCTTCTGTGTGTTGAAGCAGAGGCTGTATTTTCTGTTGGGAGGGTGGCAGTCAGCCCGTTTGGCTCAGCAAGGGGGGAGGCTCCATGGGTAGACAGTGGGGTGTTTTCTAAAGACCCCAAGTAGTGAGGGGACACAATGCTGCATCTCAGGTGTTCTCTCTCTAAGAGGAAGAGAATGATACTGGGTGTTCGTTTTCTGGTTGAGTGAGAGGAATGCAGATGTGATATTTTGGGATGTCTCATGGGCATCATGTCTATGATGTGATGACAAAGCCATCAGGTAGGTGACGTCCATGTCCCCGGGGTGACACGTGTCCCTGTGGTCCTGCCTTTCAGAGTTTGATGGAGAATTGGTCGGATGACAGCGGGAACCGTTGTTATCACCGGGGGAATCCTAGCGACAGTGATCCTACTGTGCATCATTGCTGTGCTCTGCTACTGTAGGTTACAGGTGAGCTCCCTGGCTGGCCCCCATCTTGTGATGAACCCCAGCAGCGGGGCTGTTCCTCGGGCCGAGCTGCTGGTGCAGGAAGGGTCTCAAAGGAGATTTCTTGTCTATGATGGGCAGGGAGTTGAAACCCCCTTTCCCCCCGGGTGCTGCAGAGTTACGTCCTTTCCTCCTCCTGGGCTCCCCTAAGGCTTTTGAGGATCTGCAGTGCTTGCTAATTTAGGTGTAGGATTGACTGGATTTGCAATACCAGATGGAGAAACATTTTTTTCCCCACCCTTTAAATGAAATGAGGAGGCTTTCAACCACAGCTAGCTACAGCCTCTCGCTCTTTAAAAGTTAATGTGAAGTCTGTGCCATGCAGCAGTGCCCATGCGATGAAAAGCACAGCAGTTTCTTGCAGGAGTTTCCAACTGGCACAGTAAATACCTATCCCTTGCAAACCAGCTGGGAGGGGAGAGGCCCTGCAGTACGCTCAGGTCCTGGCCAGGTTTTGTCTGGCTTCTAATGCTTTTCAGGACCAAGGTACTGATGGAGTGGAGCAGCAAGAGGCTGGCAGGGGGATGAGGGCAGCGGGGATCATAGAATCATAGAACTGTTTGGTTGGAAAAGACCTTTGAGATCAAGTCCAACTGTATCTGTCCACTACTAAACCATACCTCTGAGCACCTCATCTGCCTGTCTTTTAAATCCCTCCAGTGGTGGGGACTCCACCACTGCCCTGGGCAACCCCTTCCAATGCCTCAGAACCCTTTCAGCAAAGAAATTCTTCCTCACATCTAATCCCAACTGCCCTTGGTGCAACTGGAGCCCATTTCCTCTTGTCTTGTCCCTTGTTCCTTGGTTGAACAGACCCACCCCCACCTCTCTCCACCCTCCTTTCAAGGAGTTGGAGAGAGCAAAGAGTTGTAAAGAGCTTAGAGGGCAAAGAGTGGAGCTGTAGACGGGAACTCATCACACTTGTGCTCCAGACCCTTCCCCAGCTCTGTTGCCCTTCTCTGGACACTCTCCAGCACCTCTGTGTCCTTCTTGGAGTGAGGGGTGGGGCAGGGCTAGCTGCCAAGCCAAATTTGCCTGCTTCCCCTAATACAACCTCTTCCCTTTTGCACAGTACTATTGCTGCAAGAAAGATGACTCGGATGAGGAAGAGGAGGAGGAGGAGGAAGAGGAAG
>NW_010323302.1:0-1301 GCF_000700745.2 Antrostomus carolinensis | reverse complement strand
CACCCCCTGTGCCCACCCCGGAACCCATCTTTGTTCACCTGTTGGCCACTGGATGTTGTCCTGCACCAGGGTCTCACGCAGCGTCCCGTCCATTGCGGCTGTCTCAATCTTGGGGTGGTTGCCCCAGTCTGACCAGTACATAGTTCTGCAAAGGACACAGGCAGGTCATTCCCAGCAGGGGATCAAAGATGGGAAGAGCAGGGCAGTTTGATGCCCCATTGATGGAGAAACCCTCCCACGTTCTCCCCACAATGTCACAGAGTCACAGACAGGACCCCAATGGGCCAGTGACTTGACCTGACACAGAGAGTGATGCTGGGGGACCGGGAGCTTCCACCATGGATGGGCTTACTGGTGAGAGGAGCAAGGGTGAGGGCTGGGCAGAGGGAAGGGAGGAAGGGTTGAGTCTCTCACCCCCTAAGCGGGTCGACTACGATGGCGTGGGGCTCATCAATCATGCCCGAGATCAGCGTCTTGCGATTCTCTCCTTTCATCTGCGCCACCTCAATGACATCTCGCCCCGAGTCTGTCCAGTAGATGTTTCCAGCAACCCAGTCGATGGCGATGCCCCGCGGCATCTTCAGCCCTGAGATCTGTGAAGGGCAGAAAGTGGGGAGAGGTGAGGGGAGAAGAGGACGCCAGCAGCCCGGCCTCGGTGCCTCCCGCCGTGCCCCTGACAGAGCTCACGTTCAGGTGGGTGACGCCGCCGTCGATCTGGCGCCGGTTGCGGTTGGAGGCAGTGGAGGCAGCAGAAGATGCAGGCAGCTCCCGGTACGAGATCCTGCCCGTGTGCCAGTTGGTCCAGTAGATCTTGTTGCCCTTAACGTAGATGTCCATGGCGTCGATGCGCACGTTCTCATCGCCCTGGAAGGCTGGCTCGTAGGCTGAGTTGGGGTTGAAGGGATACATGCTCCGGATCTTGTTGTCGTCCGCGATGTAGAGGATTTGGTGCTCTGAGCCTGCAGAGGAGGAGCTGTTGGCACAGGCTGGGCTGGGAGCATGGGGGTCAGCCCAGCTCCGTGGTGGGGCAGGGGACAGGGTCGCTGGGAGCCTGGCATCCCCTTGGGGTTTGCTCTGCCAGACAAGGACAGACTGACCGGCAGAGCCCGGCATCTGCCCTTGGCAGTGCCAGAAGGAAGAGTGAGCAGAGGTGCTGGGGGAGGAGGAGGAGCAGGGAGGGAAGAGGATCATGCAAAGTGGCACGGGCACACACAGGGTCTGTGCACGCCCCGTTCCCTCCTGACCTTCTGCCTTGCACATGTTGTCCGTCTTCATGAAGTTCTTGGCGCAGCTGCAGACGT
>NW_010323301.1:1010-3283 GCF_000700745.2 Antrostomus carolinensis | reverse complement strand
ATCAGGGCTTGTGAACTGGCACTGGTGGGTTTTTCCCCTCAAAATACTCAGTGTGGTGCTGGGTTTGTTCTTTCTCCAGCTAGAGGGGCTCCAGGAGAGCCCAGCTCTGCACTTGCTGAGGGAAGTCTGTCCCTGTCTGGTCATCAAGGCAGCACAGCCTGACAGGGGAAGGAGCTTTGCTCCTCACTGCCAGGAAAATCCTTAGTGCTGCTTTGCAGTAAGGGCACTGCCTGCCCCACTGCCTGCCCCACTGCCTGCCCCACTGCACACATCAGCCTCTCCTGGCTGGGATCCCTCCCTGGGAACCAGGCTGGTGGCACGATATGCCGGGGGACAGGAGCTGCTGACAGTGTGCGTGGCTGGTGCTGTATAAATAGAAACTTAATGGCTGGGTGACCCACATCTCCCGTGCAAGCCACCCAGCTCTGCTGACCCTGCCGTGGGCTAACCGGTGTCCTGGCTGGCCGGCATCCTGGTGGAGAACCCCAAATGCCAACAGCCTGCAGGGCAGGACCCCTCCATGGTGGCAGGGGGTGCAGCAGTGCAGCATTGGTTTAGCTTATAACTGGGCTGGTTTAGTGTATTTCTGAGCCTTCCTTAGGGAGAGGAGATGCCTGTGCCCGCGGAGCAGGTCGCCTGTGCCAGGGAGAGCTGTGCCGAGCGCAGCGGGATGGTGGTCGGGACAGAGTGAGGGTGGCCATGGCGAGGCCATGGTGATGGCCATGGGGCTCCATGTGCTCCCCAAGCAAGCACTGGGGGGGGGGTTCGCTGGCTTTCTGGCAGCTCCTCCCTGGAGCCCAGCAGGCTTCACTGGACCGTGCTGGCTGTGCCGCTGGGATAACCCCTGGCTGGATAACTCTGGGGGGCTGGGGGGGTCACAGCTGCCATCCTTACTGCGACGTGCCAGCATGGGATCAGGTGCATGTTCAGTGCCAGTGTGCGGGGGCCGACAAGGTGCTTGTGCCCACCAAGAGCGCGGTGCTGCGGCTGGGAAGGGGGAAGAGGAGATGCTGGTGCCCTCGGGGATGCAGGGGAGAGGCTGTGGCTATGGCCTCACACCAGGTCCTGGCACGGTTAGATGGAATCAGCCCGAAAAAAACAGCCTGAGGGGTGGCAGTGACCATGCTTGTGGCATTGCTGGGTGCCACCAGAGCACGGGCACCTCCTGTCTTCCTCCCGCGTGGTGCAGGGGTGCACTGGGGACACACACCGTGGCTTTGCTGGTGCTGAGGAGCTGAGGCCGTGATGCGGGGTACGGTCAGGGGTCCCTCACCCGGCGGGGCCGTGCAAGGTGTTGGCGCACAGGGAGGCCTGGTTCTCCCCCAGGCCCTGCTAAGCTCCCTGGAATGTTTCTGGTCCTAATTTAAATAAAAATGATCCTTTTTGAAACAGGAAATTATAGACATATTTTGGGCTGTAGCTCTGGAAGCCCCTCCCTGGCTGGAGCGGGATGGTGCTGGGATGGTGCTGAGCTCCCTGTGTACCACAGGGGATTTAACCCCCTCGGTGAGGGCTGTGCCAAGCCACCCTTGTCCCCATGTCCCCACGCTGCAGCTGGGCAAGGGAAGCACCCGCCGTGTCTGGGGGGGTTCTTGGTGCTGTGGGGTACACGGGGGGCTGGCCGGTGGCACAACGTGGCCACACATCAGGGACCAGGAGAAGCCATGTCCCAGCTTTGCTCCTGGGCGTGGGGCAGCCGGGCTGGCTCAGCTCCACACTTGTATTTATTTATTTACCGGTGAAATTCCTCTGGCAGGGCCCAGGCATGCGCCGGCCGGGCAGAAATATTCCAGAAACGCTGCCGACCGCTCCAGCGCTTTGGTGGGGCCACAGGCATTCGGTGGCTGCACCAGCAGACCCTGCGTGCTGTGGTCTCCTGCCAGCCACAGGCACCCTGGTCCCTGGAGGTCACTGTCCCCACCGTGCCATGGTGTGGCTAGGTGCTGGCTCTCTGTCCCACTGGAGGACTCCGTGGGGAGGTGAGGGACATGGGCTCAAGGCTGTGGGACTCCTGTTGTGCCAGAGATGCTTCTGCTTTTGTCCATGCTTCCTCCAGAGAAGTTCTTGGCTTGGCTCTTCCTCTGCTCTCACTGTAGGGATGGTGCTGCTGCGGTGTCCCTGGTGTGGGGGTCCCTGAGGGGCCCAGGGGAGGGGGCTTGTGTCCAGAAGACTTGTCTGTGGGATTGGTGCATCTCCACCGAAGTTCCTCATGGAGGAATGAGAGGAATCTGCTGGCTGGGCAGAAATACTGCTGTGACTTTATGGCTGGGCTG
>NW_010323301.1:578-958 GCF_000700745.2 Antrostomus carolinensis | reverse complement strand
CCTGGTGGGTGGCTCCGTGCGTGGCCTTGGGGACACTCAGGATGTCCTGGGAAGGCAGGACCACATTGCATCGCCCGTGTCTGTGTGAGTTTGGTTTGCCATGGAGGGGGCTGCGGCAGCTCTGTGTCCTGGGGCTGCCCTCACCAAAACCTCTTGTTCCTGCTGTCAGGGGACGTGACTGTGACTTTTTGTTGATAACCCAGTGACTGCTGCCAGCACTACCTGGGGACACCAGTGTCACTGCAGGCACCTTCTACCGTGTTGTGCCAGCTCTGCCAAGGGTGTTTGCCGTGGCCTCTCCCTGGAGAGGGGCTGGACTGTTGTACAGCGCCAGACTGGGGCAGTGCTGTGAAAGCTGGCGTTGACGTGGGGCAGGAGGG
>NW_010323301.1:0-541 GCF_000700745.2 Antrostomus carolinensis | reverse complement strand
TGCCATCAGCACAGCCCCCCAGCTCAGGCCAGGACCCCCTGCTCCCTCCAGAAGTGGTTTTTGGCTCAGGGCATATCTGTGTCCCTGGGGATGGGCAGGGACCAGGTGCTCAGGTGCCAGCTGGGGTCCCTGCCATGGTGCCCAGGTGGTCACCACCTCTCCTCCACGCCGCTGGCACGCCTGGCTCCCTGACATCTGCCTCCTCCTGGCAGACCCTGCGTGGGGAGACCCCCGGCCCCTCGCCCACCACCCCACTCCCACTGTTTCTAGGGAGACCTTGGACCTGCAGGGGCAGCTTTGCTGGGAAAGCGGCTTTACCATGGGTTGCCACGCTGTGCCGGGGGACGCGTGCTCGCCCTCGCCTCGGGACGGGGGGCTGTCCATCCTTGGGAGTGTTTTGGGGGGGCTGTTGTGTTCATGGGAAGGGAAGAGCAAGTGGTGTCAGGGCTGCACCGCCCAGTGTGATGCCAGACACCCTGCTCCAATGCTGGACACCCTGCTCCAACACCAGTCATCCCACCGCAGGACCCTGGGGTGCTGG
>NW_010323300.1:0-817 GCF_000700745.2 Antrostomus carolinensis | reverse complement strand
CATACTTTACACACTTAATTAACATAATTTAAGTACATAAACAACATAATAGATGCATCTAACTAACATAATCTATGCACATAAACAAAATAACTAATACACCTTATTAATATGATTTCATCACCTAATTACCACAATATTCACACCTAATTAACACACTTAGCAGACAAAATTACCACAATTCAATGACCTACTCACCAGACTTTACACATCTAATTACCACATGTAATGCATATAATAAACATAATTTATGCAAGTCAATAAAACACTTTCCCACACCTAATTAACATAATCTATGCAGCTAATTACCAGAACCTATACACCTAATTAGCACATTCTCCACACACAATTAACATAATTTATGCATCTACTTAACATAATTTATGCACATAACCAACAAAATCCATAAACCTAATGAACACAATTTATAAACAAAATTAACATATCTAATCCATCCCATTAACATAACTCATGCACATAAAGAACTTATTTTATGCATCAAATTACCATTACTTATGCACACAAGTAAAAAAACTTATGCACCTAATTAACATAATTTATGCACCAACTGAACATAACTAATGCAGACAATTAACATAATTTACAAACCCAAGTAACAGCATTTACACACTTAATTAACATAATTTATGAACCTCAACAACATAATTAACACACATTACACTTACTCATTAGGGTTACTCATTACAGTTGGACTTAGTAATTAGGGTTAGAATTAGGGCTAAAAGTTAACAGTTAAGGGTTAAGATTTAGGGTTTACGGTTTACGGTTAGGATTACACTTAGGGTTACAGTTACAG
>NW_010323299.1:0-6793 GCF_000700745.2 Antrostomus carolinensis | reverse complement strand
CAGTTCAGCTCTCATAAGACAGGATTGAACTTGCAAACAGCAGATCTCAGCTCTTGCCATGGCTGCTGAAGGAGTCTCACGCTGAAGCGGTTGGCCCCTGGGAGACTTTAAAGCCACACATAAAAGCATTTGTTAGAAAAGGAAAATCTTTGTACAACTATGATGAGTCCTTAATTTCTAGGGTTCAGAAATTAAGGAAATTTCTAGGGTTCACGTACTGCCAAAGCACTTAAAAGAGTTTATTGCAAATTTGCATACAAAGCACCCTTTCCCTGATAGGGTCAAACATGCAGGTATCAATGTTCAGGAGGCATTTCACCTGTAAGCTGTAGTTCCTCTGAGTTCCAAAATTTATGGAAATCTTTGGTTTTCCTCTAAATTTCAGGTTTAGGTCATTCCAGATATCAGAAGTATTCAGGATCCAAGCCTGAACTACTCCAAGTGAGCCTCCCACCAGGCAAACTACTATTCATAGCAATTGCCAACTGTCATGTCATCCTCTGTCCTTCTCCTGTATTTTGGACCCTGACTCTTCCCTTTTGCTATCCCCAGTCACACTGCATGGTGAAAGCCTCCCCCAGTGCCCAGCTTCAGTCCGGAGACAACAGCTCTCACCAGCTCTGCCTCAGCCAGAACATTATCCAAATGCTGAGATGGTGCCATAGGGTTGAGCATCAGTGTGGGAAACACATCAGGAACTGTTCTTTTCCCCATTGGGAATGACTCTTCATCACCCATCCCTGGAACTGCTGGGCAGGGAAATGCCAAGGGCTTGCCTTTGCCATGAGTGCTGTGAAAGTCAGGGAAGAAAGGGTAAAGAAAAAAGGCTCTACCTCCTTCTTGTCTATGCAAGAAGCAGCAGGATTTCCTTCCTGACAAGGAATCTAACCCTGCATCTCCACGTTCACCTGAAAAATCCCGCAGAACAAGCATCATTTTAAATACTCCCAAGGTACAGGTTTAGAATCTCTGCTTGGACTCAGGCTCTGGTATAGTGAATTTAAACTACGTCCAGAGGGGCCCAAATGTCTTGACTAGAAAAGAAACTCGAGATCCAAGAGCCTAATGCAGACAGCTGGGGGGAAAAAAAAGTGTTTTCATGGTGACAGGCTCCTGCGTTGCCCAAGGTCACTCTGTGGCTCTGAGTAGGACAGTTTAACCAGAACTTGTCAGCGCAGCTGTCTGCTGGCCTCCCCCACACTGCACAGACATTGTAAAGCAGCAAAGGAATGAAAAGCAGAATTATTCGGGGAAATCAGGGTTGATTTGCAATTAAATAACAGCCTTTACGTTTTCCAATAGTTTTATTCCAGCAGTTTTAAAATCTCATTGTGTGCAAGATGTGTCTCTTATCTAATATTTGCATAAAGCTGATGATGTGCAACAGTTTTTATTAAAATATCCCTTCCCTCCAGTTTTTTCATTTATAATGATAAATATATTTAGAAGAAAATTCTCTTCTCCAGCTGCAGTCCCACATCCCACTCACACATTAATTACACTGGGAGTGCCTGGAACCCAACAGTACTATTTATCAGATGGTATTTCAGAAGCTCCTGTTGCTAACATCTTCACCTACATTACAACCAGTGTTTTCCTTATCCCCACCACCAATCAACTGCAGTTTGTATCTCCTCCCCAGCCACTCTTCAAACTATAAATTAATACTGAAGGTGGTTTAGAATAAAATTTTTCAGTTTTCTTCTCTCCTCTACAGACAAAAAGAAATGCTCACTCCCACTGCTGTCACCTACAGTTCAGACAGAGCCCTCAAAATCTGAGAAGTTATTCTCTTCCAGTGATCAATATTCTCCAGTGCGGATTAGAAAATAACGGCTTTCAGAAGGGGAACAGCCCAGAGGGTAGGGACAACGTTAAGTGCTTGCAATGACATAAACTTGGCCTGTAAGAGAAGAGCTATGTCATGCCAAGCCCTGCAAGCTACAGAAGGATTAGGCTGCATTTCTCACCTGCGTTCCAAGTAACTCATTCCAGAGAGATCAGACCCTGCAGCTGTTGCACCCCCAGCCTGCTCAGAGCCAAGTGACCTGGAAAGCCAACACCTTTGGGGATACACATACAAAAAGGGAAGAGAGACAGAAATAAGCAACAAATCAGAGATGAACTTAAAAAGCAATAGAGATCTTGGTCCTGCTTACTGCTGGCAGGGAGGCACAGAAGTGGACAAGCTCCTCTAGGCACCCCCCCCAGCTGTGGTACGTTGCATACAAAGGTAATACCACGTACATTGCATGTTATTTGCAGGAGCTTCTTCCCATTAATAAGTTCAAAGGCACTTTTTCCAAATCAGGCTTCAACCATCAAAATCCTCCCAGTGTAAATCAAAACATGTATCCTTCCTTCTCTGACAAGAACTGAGAATTCCATAAGAGGACTTGACCATAGTGATGTTTCCGAGTTCTAACTACTAATGAACTTTTAGCTACATAGCCCTTGTTTTCTCTTATTTTTCACTAAAACCCTCTGAACAATCGCAGTTTCATTCCAGTGAAAATTTTTTTTCACAGGATAACAAAAATATATCCTACCCACAGAACTGCATCACGGCTGAGGTGGGAAGGGACTGCTAGAGATGGCCTTGCTCAAAGCATGGTCAACTACAGCATGTTGCTCAGGGCTGTGTCCAGTCAGGCTTTCAATATCTCCAAGAATGGAGACTCCACAACCTCGCTGGGCAACCTGCTCCAGTGTTTGAACACCCTCACAATAAAATGTTGGGCTTTTCAATGTTTAAATGGCATTTGCTGTCCCAACAGTGGGAACCACTGAGAACCATCTGTCTCTGTCTTCTTTACGCCCCCCAGTCAACTATTCACACATGGGTAAGGTCCCCCTGAGCCTTCCCTTCTCCAGCCTAAATAATCCCAGCTCTCTAAAGCCTTTTCTCATATGACAGGTGCTCCAGTTCCTTAATCATCTTTGTGGCCTTTTACTGGACTGGCTCCATCCTGTCCATGTCTCTCCTGTACTGAGGACCCCAGCTCTGCACAGAGCATGCAGACGTTCCTCACCAGGGCTGACCAGAGGGGAAGGATCACCTCCTTTGACCTGCTGGCAATGCCCAGCCTCACATAGCCCAGGAGGCTGGTGGTCACCTTTGCCACAAGGGCACATTGCTGGCTGATGGTCATCTTGGTGACCACCAAGACCCTCAGTGTATGGGGTTGGCTCGAGTCTGTAGTGGTGCATAGGGATACTTCTGCCCAGGGGCAGCACTTGGCATATCCCTTTGCTGGACTCCATGAGGCTCCTGTCAGCACATTTCTCCAGGCTGTCCAGGTCCCCCTGGATGGCAGCACAACCCTCTGGTCATTCAGCCATTCCTCCCAGTTCCGTATCACCTGCAAATGTCCACCCAAACATCCCGGCCATTAATGCAGAGGTTAAACAGTACTGGCCCCGCTAGTGAATGGCCTCCAGTTGGACGTGGCTCTGGGTCCAGCCATGCAGGCAGTTTTCAGTCCACCTCACTCTCCACTTGGTAAATGCAGGATAAACAACATCCATGGCCTTCTGCTTGCCCACGGAACCCACCATCTCTGTAGGCAGCTATCGAAATTCAACCAGAACTATTCAGAAATAGCAGAATGTACTACAGGATAAATTAATGTGAAACCATCACAATAACCAGGACAGTTATTTTAAGGTTCAAATAAAGATGATCCTTGAATCATGATGCCATTCATATGCTCTTCTAAAACAACACACATTCATGCTTTGCTTAAGAAGAACTAATGTAACATCAGAGTGAGGAACTGTTCCTCCCCTGGAAAAGTACATTTGCTGGAGCTCCAGAGACGTCATAAAGATAAATGCACTCTTTGGTGAAAGGAACATACCACAGCCATTCATATGCTGACTTAACCTTGTTGCATCTTGACTTAAATCCATCATCCATGTTCAGATTAATGATGAAGATTAAGTATGTACTCTGAAATATGCATGTTAATGAGGATGGCTTCACATGAAGTCAGCTGAAAGGGAAATTTATTTATTTCTATCTGCTATTGAGCTATACATTTTTTCCCAGTTTATTCAATTTCCCTTTTGAAATTAAAGTGCACTTGTCTGTCAAATAAGTCATGCAATACTTGCAAACCACCCCTCCAAGATCATAAGGAAATCCATGCAAAATCCCAACCTTTCAAGTAGGTTAATCATAGCAACAAAATAGTCTCTCAAGCTCTTCAATCAAAGCATCTCTGATTTTCACAGCAACACCCACATCAGAGCTCAAAGAATACTGACCGGCAAGACACATCCCTGCACTCCAGCTGCAACCTTAATATCTATGAAGGACCACATGCCCCCACAAGGTTTTAATATAGCTGACTCATTTGATAAGATTTTGAAGCATTTTTTCTTCATTTCATTCTCTGAATCTCTTAGAAGAGAATTCTCAGCTCCCCTTCATTTCCCTACCCTCTATCCTGCTGACTCATCATTCCCCCCCCACCATCAGCCCAGCTTTTCACACCCAAATACTATTTTCTCTCCCACTTCCCTGTTTGACCCGTCGACCCTTTGCACTCCAAATAACATTCCACAGCAGGAGGCATCCCCCACATATGAGCAACAACCCTGTTTAAGAAGGTTTTTGTCCCATTTCATCCACGGTGACTTTTCAAGGCTACTTGTCATCCTGCCTCCCCTTTCCCACTGGCTCCGTTTTCCTTGCTGCCTTTGCCAGCCGTGGGCTTTAGCAACCATTTAGGCCTCCCTCCCGTGGCACCGAGTGTTTGGTATGAGTGGCTGGACTTAGCACAGTGCTGTGATAAGAGTTATTTTTGTGTCTGGTGCTAAACTGATTTTTAAAAGCATCTCAGCTCCCTGTTGCTGATGCAAACCCAAATCTCTCCTGGTGACAGACTTGGATGGTATCAACCCTTTGCTGTCACTGATGCTGTCTGCCAGCAGCTCCCTCAATGAATTTCTCCAGCAGACTTGTTTGCCCACATATCTACAGGCTAAACATCAGGTCAGCAAGGGGTTCTGCAGCCACGAGAGGACAAGTGAGCATATCAGATGGGCAGAGGACATCTGAGACAACAGGGTGGAAAGTTTCCAACACTCTCAACAACATCCCGGGATCTGTCATGTTTGTGACAGAACAGCCAGCTTTTCCAAGTCATAAGGATGAGCCTTTATCATTTGCTCAAAGTGATCACATGCCACAAAAAGTCCTAGTCTTCTAAGTTAAAGGAACACTCATACCTTACTCTGTGTTGGTGCTGTCCCTCATGTACTGTGAACCCTCTATCCAGAGCACTTCTGCAAGGAAATATTAAACAGTATCTTCCCACACCTGAGTGACTCCATCCAACTTCAACAGAGGTCTGCAGAACAGTCAGACTGGATCCTTAATACTTACACATGTACTTTGATGTTAAAATCCCAAGTGGATTGACAAATGATAAGCCTCTAGCGTTGTGGAGGGCAGGAACACATTGTAGCTGTGCTTAGATACTCTCTATTTATCTACAGATCTTTTAGCTAAGGTCTAGTCTCAAGAAATAAGAAATCTCATCACAGCTCAGGCTTGCCCCAGGTAGACACATCTTGTGCACACAATGGGTTCTCATCCTGTGGCTGCTGCACCTTAGTCTGAAATTTAACTGAGACTTATACTCCAGGAAAAGGGGTCTCCTCAGTTCCCCAAGCACCCATCACTCACCCTATATGAATATTACCCATTGCTAATAAAACCTACACATCTCATGGTGAACCACTGGACTGAGGCCCCATCATTTGTTCAATGCACATTTTCCATTCACTAATGTGTTCTGGATACAGCCCTGACAAATCTGCTTCAAAGTGCCTAGATCAGATCCACCAATACCAGTATCTGTTCTGGCCCAGTTTCCCAAGCTGTACCGAGAGCTAGAGACTGCAAAAGCAGCTTAGCAATGAATCTGAGCTGCTTTCCAAAAGTCACTTGATTTAAAACACTGAGGCAAATCTCCAGCATGGATGAGGCACCATATTTCTTTCAGGCCAAGAACATAGCAGCCTCCCTCTTTTTCCAGTGAAGGACAGCAGCTTTTTTGTTGCTTGCCAACAGAACATCAGTCTGCCAATTCCGCACCACAACCAGAAATAATGCCTTTTTTTCTCACCTTCGTAGCGTTTAGTCCTGAAGCTGAAATAGTTCATTATAGTTTTGAGTTTGCTCCAAGTCTGGAGCATGGTCATGTTAAAATAAACTGTCTCATCCACTGTCATAATTCTTCTCTTCACTTACACCAACTGCAGAAGTCACTCATCTTCCAGACCCTATAAGCCATGTATCAAAACCATCATACAGCCAAGAGTCACAGGAGTCAGGGAGATAAAGGTAGGACAGCCCTAGGAGTTACTAAACAGATCTGCAAATGCAGATTTCACTGGGCTGGGTCACCCCAGCGCCTTACGTGTACAATGGACTTTGCTGGCTTATCTGCTCCCAGGATTCAGATGACTGGGCAGCAAACCTTCAAACCCAGCCCCACAGCCCACCACACATACTGTGAGCACAGAATCCAGTCCTGAGGAGCCACAAAGCTGCATGAGGTTCAACAGCCAGAAGGTGCCAATACAGAATTTACCTCACCCCCATCCACAAGTTTGGGGCATAATTTAGTTAGTCACTTAAGCTTCCTCTGTGGAAGCAGAGAGACACAAGCATCCTCTGGAGATGCCTATTTGACTCTCCTGAGTGGCTCAGAGGTATGTGTAACTTCTGGACAGTCACAGTTAAGTGAGACAAAACAGAATCATAGAATCATAGAATGGT
>NW_010323298.1:0-300 GCF_000700745.2 Antrostomus carolinensis | reverse complement strand
AGCTGACAGTGGGACAGGGATGTGCTGGGGGTTGCTCCCGCTGCTGGCACAGCCCCACGGGCCCCGGACCTTGACACACTGTGGTCCCATACAGAGCGGTGGGGTCTGTACAGGGACCCTAGTGCAAGGGGGAGAGATACTGGGGAGCAACCTCCCATGGGGACCAGCATCACTCCTGGTCCTAGTTCTGATCCGGTCCGGTTGTGTGAGCTGCTGTGGAGTCTTCAGAGGGTAACAGAAACCGGTGGTCCCCACAGCCCTCCCCGACCTGCCTGGGGCTTGGTCCTTTGAGGGCCTGGA
>NW_010323297.1:0-846 GCF_000700745.2 Antrostomus carolinensis | reverse complement strand
CTAGCAATGACTTCTGCCAGCTCCTTCAGCACCCATGTGTGCACTCCATCAGGACCCATGGATTTATGGATGTCCAGATTGCTTAACTCATCCCTGACCCAGTCCTTGTCAACCAAGGCAAACTCCTCCTTTATCCTGACTTCCTCTGCAGCCTCAGGGGTCTGGGGCTCCTGAGGACAGTTCCAGCAGTGTAGACAGAGACAAAAAGGGCATTCAGTAACTCCACCTTTTTTGTATCCTCTGCCACCAGGGCACCCACCCCATTCCGCAGTGGGCCTACACTGCCTCTAGTGTTAGCTTTGTCTGCAATGGATTTGAAGAAGCCCTTCTTGTTGTCCTTGACCTCTCTTGCAAGGTTTAATTCCAAGGAAGCCTTAGCTTTCCTAGTTGCCTCCCTACATTCTCTGACAACAGTCTTATATTCCTCCTAAGTGACCAGTTTCTCCTTCCGTGATCTTTAGACTCTCTTCTTCCACTTGAGTTTGCCCAGCAGTTCCCTGTTTAACCATGTGGCTCTCCTGGCTCCCTTCCTTGATTTCCTACACATTGGGATGCTCTGATCTTCAGCTTGGAAGAAGTGGTCCTTGAATGTTAACCAACTATCTTGGGACTCTTTACCATCTAGCACCCTGTCCCATGGGATTTCCCCTAGCGATTGCTTGAAAAGGTAAAAGTTGACCCTCCTGAAGTCCAGGGTTGTGATCCTGCTTCGTATTGTGTTCCTACCACACAAGAACTTGAACTACACCATCTCATGGTCACTACAGCCATGGCTGCCCTCAACCTTCACCGCTTTAACCAGCCACACCTTATTGGTGAGTATAAGATCCAGCAGCGCTCCTCTCC
>NW_010323296.1:0-1606 GCF_000700745.2 Antrostomus carolinensis | reverse complement strand
GGGGGGGGGGGAATGACAGATCAAATTGATCCAGACACATGACTAAGGAGTCTTGTGTTTGGCTGGAAATAAAACCCTCTTCACAGAGCCCAGCGCTGCGTTACGACACATGGCACAACATGCTGCCCTCACCAGCGAAATTATAACATTAAATCTCATACTTCACCCCCAAGAGCTCGGTGACAGCGGAGATGTCAACACACACAGAGCCAAAGGGCTGCAGATGGGTCTGTCCAATGCCACGGAGCAGTGACATCCAGGGATCCAAGGGGGTTGGAACTGGATGATCTTTAAGGTCCCTTCCAACCCAAACCAGTCTGGGATTCTATGATCAGGGTCATGGGGAGATGCTATATAAGAGGGGATGGAAATGGGGACACTGGGGACATCCTGATGCTGGCCCTGTCTTGCACCTTGGTGCCAAATGGAAATCCAGCCAAATGTAAATGACCCCCATTGCCTTTGCGGGGCACTTTAGGGGAGCAGGATACTTTGAGAGAACACTTAAAATACTTAAAAACAGCCAAAGAAAATTAATCCTTTGCAGACATAACACCTTGGCAACGCTAGCATCCAAAAAAACCATCACTCTAGTGATTAAGGACTGTCCGGCCATCGGTGCCACCACCAACAATCACCAGGGGCCAACAACATAATTGCCAAAGTAATGGCAATATAAGAGATATAATGGTAATATATGACATATAATAGCAGTATATGAGATATAATGGCAATGTATGGGATATAATGGCAATATATGGGATATAATGGCAATGTATGGGATATAATGGCAATATATGGGATATAATGGCAATGTATGGGATATAATGGCAATGTAGAAGATGTCAAGTCAGTCTTGGTAGCCCAGGGCCAGCCCCAGCTACAAGAATAACCTGTCCCCAGGGTGAGTTTCTTCTCCCCTGACTGCAGAGTGGGTTGGTTTGTGCCTTGAGCAGAAACACTTTCCACTGCGACGCCGAAGGGCTTTAACGTGAAGCTTTGCTAAAAATTGAAACTGAAGGTCAAGTTGATAATGCATCAGAAAGCAAACAGCTTGAATGCTAACTGCTAACTACAGCAATGAGCATTATTGCCTGATGGAAATCAAAACCGACTCCGAAGACTCGAGCTCGGCATGGAAAATGAAGCAGAGAGCTGCTGTTCGGGAGGAGCGCGGGGAGATGCTCCCCCTCAGCCTGGCTGGATCTTTCCCCCGGCAGAAATACCCCAGTGTGGGTAAACTGTGGGCAAACCCCTGGCAGGGGCCAGATCCTGAGTCAACCCCCAGCACTTTTACATCAGTTTGACAGCCTGGAGGCACCTTGAAGCAGTAATACATTGCAGGAGCCTTTACACTGCTGGAGAAGTGCAAATGAGAGACAGGTGTAAATAAACAGGTTCTAAAAGGGGACGGATCCTTCTCCCATTCCCAGCGGCTCTGTGCTGGTGTAAAGGCTTTGGTGTCAGTGGAGCAGTCCCTGTTTATGGGGGAAGACAGAAAGGTGAAGCAGGCACAGCCCGGCTCTCCAACAGCCTTGCAGTTGGCACCACAGGGGATAAGGCTGGGAGATTTTCAAATAAAAAATTAATTTTTTTTTTTTTTTTT
>NW_010323295.1:0-3841 GCF_000700745.2 Antrostomus carolinensis | reverse complement strand
TATTTTATTTTATTTTATTTTAATTTTTTTATTTTTTAATACTGACCATCTCCTTTCCTATTTCAGGTACAAAGGTGAAAAGATCAAACACATTACTAATAAAGGTATTTCTCCCTTATGACCCCCTCCCCAGAGTCCCTACCAGTGGAGAACCTGGATTAACTGCTTTTATAGGAGTCTAAAATCCATCAGCCCATAAAGCAAATGGTTCAACACTATTACGACTACACTGTTTGCAAAACATTAGGTTGTTTCAGGAATTTCTATGCCAGGGGACCCTTTAGGTAAAGGGGATCCATGCGCCAACTGAGAGAAATGGCACTTCCTTGCAGCTTCACGCTAATAGACTACCATGGAGGTAGCTGTTAAAGACTAATGAATGAAATGAGGAAGGAGAATGGTAATATCACCTCCCAAAAGGTCTTAAAGAGATATCAAAGGCACCTTAGCTGATGATGTGGATTGACTGAAAGAGCAGAAATCCAAACACAGCTCAAAAGGCACTTCCAATTTTGGACCAATCTTTAGGGTTTGTCAAAGAATTGAAGGAAGAATAAGGACATGGATATTGAATGAAAACAAAATGGCCATCTTAAAGAGAAAAGCCTAATCTTTACTGAATTTTGTTTTGAAATGGCAGAAATCAAAGCCTCATAAATTTATGCCTGTTGGGCAAGGAGACACAATTATTTTACATACCTAAATTCCACTGCTTTTTCCTATGAAAATAACTGGGAGTTTTTCTCTCTTCATTAACATTAATCAAGAAAAGTAGCATTAGAAGTAGCAGAGTCTGATGAATAATATTTACTGTTTTTATTGCAACATAACTTAGGACACTCCTTTCTAAAATAGAGTCCGATAAATTTATTATATAAGACTGAAACACTCTAAAACTCTTAAGGAAAATCAGTAGAGTTCTCCTAAAAGCATTTCTTTTTACTTTTTCAAGAGGGACCTGCAGTTCTGTAGTAAAAGGAACTCAAACAGTATGTTCCCCTGTTCTATTTTGTACCCAAGGCACAGTGTTCAAAATTAAGTTTGACTTTCAATTCCACGCTAAAAGTATGGTTTCCACTAGAGGTGACTTTCTCAATACATTTCAAAGGTCAGAATTCAATTAGCAGAAAGTGACATCTGGATATGGATTTTAGTTTGTGCCAATTCTAGACCAAATTCTAGACCCTGTCATAAAGCCCACATCCAGGCAAGATCCTGAAACTCCATCTCTTTATGGATGATCTTTCTCAAATGGAGGAAGTTCTGTTATGTTCAGACACAAGGGTTCCTTGATATAATGAGTAACTTCTAAAGACATTACAGAAGGCTATACACTAAACTGCTAACTGATCAGTTGAAAACTCTTGAGTGAAACAGTCGAGCAGGATAACTTTTCAGCAGTATGGAGACTGCTATTTTTCCAAAACTGGAAGTCCTTCAGCTTTAGCATACCTTTTCTTAATGAGAAAAAAGCAAACACTGCTGTGGCTTTTCCCAATTATAAGGCCTGATTGTGATTTCACAGTAAGATAAAGCAGAATAAGTATGATCTACATTTACAAACCTTAAAAATTTGTATGTATAGATTTAAAGAAGGTTCTGTAGAGCTTTCATCCACTGATAATTGCTTTCAGGATTTGGCACTGGTGACCTGAGCTCTGTATTACTTTAACAACTGTTTTGTTAGGGTATAATTTTATGTTACGTTTTCTTACTTTTAAAAAATCTTTCTGTCCACAATCAAGCAGAAGTCTGGATTTCCTTTTACTTGAAAAGGTAAGATCACCTCTCTTGGTAAGCATATTATATTGTTTTAATTTTTTTAATTGTATATGAATAGCTGTCTTACACAGTAACTTGCAGGCTATGAATATTCAAGATATCTTCTGCTAAGCAATTTCAATTAATCTGTCTCTCACATCATAATCACAGAAATGGCTTGCATTTTCGACAGGAAAAGGACAGAGTCCCAGAAATCCATTGCCTGCCATAATTCAAACTTACTGCTGTTCAGAGAAGAAGCCATGCAGGATTTACTACCAATACTACAAACAGGTTGCAATAAATGTTACTTTGAATTAGATGTGCTTTAATTTACCATGACTTTTGCATCTCTAGGCACTCTGTTGGAGTTCTGCTGTTAATATTAAATGAACCACATAGTTCTTTTGTTACTCATTAATAGCCTTATTCAACAGAAATTGAATTTCCACAGCTGCCAAGTACTGCAAGCTCCTAAGACTCAGTATCCACAGAGCCTAATCTTGATGCAACTGATAGAATTTCCTTTCCAGACAGTGAGAGCTTTCTCCAGGGCTGCCATATCATCTCAGATGGCCTTCTACAGCCCGCTTATCTAGATCCAAGGAGAAGACTCATATGCCCATAATAGACTGAACTGTTTCCGGAAGTGTTAACACACCTCTCCATTTCAAAAGGTATCCTTTGGACATTACAGGATTTCCAAGTATTTCAATTCACAAGTGTGCTCCAAATCTGGTATAAAAATATCTAATTAATTTATATGAAAGTTGATGGAAGCACACTTTTTTATTGTGTAGATGACAGATAATAGGAAAGCATGCATTATCAATGCTTTCACTCTTCCATTTTGTCTAAGGATATCCAAATTTGTTTCTTCCTGTTTCCACAACATGTTTCTAAGGACATGGGATTCCTACTTTACTAGGAAGTCTCCTGAACATAAAAAAAAAACTGAAGACATACTCACAACTACTTCATTTCCATAGCTATTTTATGTTAGGTGATTAATGGAAGCAAAACTTGTTTTTCTACACTAGGATTTCTGATGATGTGAGTACAGGTTCTTAAGATAAATTTGTTAGTAATATTTGTTTCTCCTGTAACCTAATCTTGACTAAAATTATTAAAACTTCAAAGATAGCATTTTAATATAGCATTTGTCAAAACCTGGCATTTCTGTATATGTAGCTCTACAAATCTTTCATACTTTGTCAGTCAACCACCTCATGTTGTTGTTGCAGAAAGGCATTAAACACTAGCTAAGCATCACAATTCATGTAGATGAAATACTATGGTAAAAACAGAGACACCAAGAAAGCCTTTCCAGCCTTTGCAACCTGTTTTCTGCCTGAAAAGATATCTTGAGTGTATACCCAGAAAACTGACAAATTGCCATCTGCAGGTCTTTTACAGCCCTGCCTATCACAAGGAGGGAAAACCTAAGTAGAAGTTATTTCCATGCTATTAATTAGGAAAGAAAAGCACGGTGTTTTGTTTTTTTTTTTTTCTCAAAATAACACGCTCTCAGTATCATCAGAATAGCCTGTAGTGTTTCTGTTTGTTTCTGAGATGAGAAACTGGGGTTTTTTATACAGTTTTGCCCTGCTGGTACTCTGATTTTTTTATTTTTTTTTTTTACTCCAGGTACATACAACATTCCAATGACTTTCTAAATTCATGCCAGGAATGTACATTGAGATAAGTACAGCATTAAAATTAGTATCTATAGATTAAAAATTCAAAGATATAAAATTAATAAAATAAATTAAATGCAACATAAATACACCAAAGAAGTTGATTCTCTGCCAGCATGAAAATTCATTATATTTAGTGAGACTTCTTATGGGGCTGGAAGTTGACTTTAAGAAATTATGGCAAACAGCTGTGGAACAGGAATGTTACAAAATGGCAAGTGTAGTGCCTAGTATTAATTTTTACATAAACTCCAGGACCAATCTCCCATATTTGTTAGTCTGCAGATCACAGAAAGCCTGACTTTACAAACGGTCTTTGTAATTAACATGAATATAATGTTAGCAGTACTGGGTATACATATTTTTTTAATTCAAGTACAAAA
>NW_010323294.1:28613-33592 GCF_000700745.2 Antrostomus carolinensis | reverse complement strand
CTTATTACTTTTTTTTTTTTTTTTTTTTAGGAGAAGAAAAAGTGATAGGAGTCTTTTTAGCAGGATAAGGAAATATAAATCATAATACTTACCGTATTTGAATAGAAAACCACATCCATATTTAGATGCAGTTACAGAAACTGCAGAGCTTAGCAGGGCAGAACACCACAAACAAAAATCTCCAGTCTTATGGCAACAGGTACCATTTGCACAGAGCTTACTGCTCTACAGTGACCCTTTGATCTTCCCTAGGATTTTTCAAAAATGTACAATCCAATAGCATGATCAAGCTATAGTGAATCAAGCCACTTAACTGATCCAGTGCTGGAAAATTTGGAAGAGATTGCTCAGGAACTTACCTTCCCATGCTAAAAAGCTAACCCAAGAAGCAGTATTAACATGTCAATGTGGCAGCTGTCAGTACCACAAACTCCAGCTTCCTTGGTTGTGCTTAGACTTCTGCAGCAGGAGCATTTAGAAGAACACATAAGAATTCCTCCAGTTATGGAAGATTCATAGATAGCTCAATTTTATTTTATTTTTTTAAGCACGGGGATTTGGTCATAAAATTTTAAATGACAGATTCTGCCAAAAATAACATTGCATATCAACTGTACATAAACCTCAGGTACCTATATGGCCAGGTTAACAGAATTACAGAAAGAGTCTAAGTGTAGGGCCCTAGACAAAATTTTTGAAGAGGATTGCAGAAACTTAACATCATCTTATGGGGTGAAGTGAGGCAGATTTTTTTTTTTTTTCCTCTCCTTAAATGCATTATGGAACTTGTTCTCAAGAACCAGAGGAAAGTATTCTAGTTATGTTACTTTCCACATCGCAAAAGAAAAAGGAAAAGCGAGGAGAATTTTCACTGACTAAAAAAGTTAATTTCTCCTATAGCACCTATTTATTACAAAGGAATTGGGAAAAAACCCATGTAGAGAAGTATCAAGTAGAATGACTTAGGCTGAAATAGAATCAAATTATTTTTCCTTTAGAACACATTGCAATAGTAGAACAAGCATGAGATACCAGCAACACCTAACCATTCACAACACCTCATATATGTGTTTCCAGCAGTTAAATCACCAAATATAGAGTGAAAAAAAAACCCACCTGTGTTTTACTGTCATGGAAGCATCAAAGGTGATGTCCCTCTGCTTTTGCAAGCAAAACATCTGAAGTAAAGTCATGACAGACTTATGTCTACTTTTATACACAACAACTGACACAGTTGTTACAAAAATAATACATAAATCAGAGTCTTCAGCTGGCTCAAGAAAGGTTTTCTAGTTCTGGTGACCATTTTCCCTTCTGAGTTCCAGACTTCTAATTAGAGAATGAATCCTGCCCAAAATTTATGCATTTCCACAGCCTAGTGCTATTACCATCTATCCCAGAGAACCAAGAAGGCTGAAAACCTTTGAAATCAGTCAGAGTAGGAATGTGACAACAGTCATGTAAGAGAGAAGAGCTAGTTACATTTTACACCTTTCTTCCTTTAGATGCTTCCTCTTCTAAGAGGTAAATTGTAATCATATATGAGCACAGAAGTGTCAGACCTTCCAGGTGAAAAGGTACGCAATACCAAGTATCAAGCATCTCTGGAAACAGATGAAGTAAGGAAGTTGCATGAAGCAAAGCAGCAGGTGCCAACTGGACTTCAATCTGAAATGTCAGCGTTGCCCTTTTCCTTAGTGCTAAATCCACAATAAAGAAAGGGCTCCGATTCCACTTCCACTTGATTCAAAGTCAGATGAACAGTCCATCTCTTTGCAATAGTGTTATCAAAGTCAGACAGACTTATTTTGTGGATGAGACCCAAAGTGGACAGTGACTTCAGCAGTGGAAAAGCTTTCTAATTCAGAACTTATGATAATAATGTAGCCTCAGAAACGATTGCAATTCCTCTGACAAACAAAAACAGTATTCAATCCATGACTTCTTGAGTCCAAAAGGGTCAACATCTGCCAGGTCAGTTTCAGCACAAGCGGCACATCACATCACTTCTTTTGCTGCTAGTTGTCAGATGTGTGCTCAGAGAGACAATTGCAAGAAAGAGATTTCCACCCACCCCAATACACAATCACTTGAACATGAGAATGGCTGCACTACAGCGGAACAAAAGCCATATCATGACAGTCACCAACAATAAGTGCCTAGGAAAACAGGGCACAGTAATATTTCTCCAGAATATCCCCACGGCCTCAAAAAATTGCTGTTTGTGGATTCCACACAGCAAGAATTTGTCCTTGTACTTACTAACCTTAAATGTCTTCCCCATCCCAAGAATTTACCTAGCTGCATTCTGAAAGCACATGAATTTTTAGCATCAGTTCCTGCAGCAAAGAGCTCCGTGGCCTAGGTGCACATCACATGAAGGATTACCATCTATGATTAATTTTGATCTTGCCATCTTTGAGTTCTTTTGCATAGCCAAGTTTTTATATTGGAAAAAGAAGCATTCTCTACTCTCCTTTCAGACTTCTCATCTTATGGACTTCTAACACAATCTCTTCCTCTTGCATGAGGTCATCTTTTTGGCAGGCTGAAGAATGTGCCTATCCAATCAGAAGCAGTTTCTTACCTTTGATCATCTATGTTGCTCATCTTTGTACCTTTTCCTGTTCTGCTTTCTCTCTTTTCTAGGATTACTAAAATTAATTTAGGGAAAACTGTTGAAATTGTATAGTAAATAAAGTGTTCTGGAACATCAAGCACAGCATGCTTTGGAGTTTGCATATAGAATCCTTAATGTGTCCTAATCTTTAAATTTAAATCCACTAGAAAAGGGGGGGGGGCGGGGGGGAAAGAAAAGAAAAGAAAAGAAAAAAGGCAAACCAAATCTATACAAAGTAGAAAAGGAGACAAAAAAGACTAGACACTCACTGCAACAAGGCTTTTGTTTTTCTGGTTGGATCTTCTGGTCTGAAGTTTTTGTATACCTCTACTTCATGCTCTATAGAAAGCAGCTGGCTCTGGAGTTTGCTTCTGAAGCCTGGCAGGGTATCTCGAATATGATTGGTAAGTTGCTAAAAAGCAAATAAAAGTCATTTTATACCATTAATAAAGATGAAAGCAAAAGCACAACCATTTCCTTCTGACTGCCAAGCATATCAGCCATGACCTGGACTAGTTTACCAGTGTAGTTCCTTTTGATCTTTGAAGCAATGGAGACAGTTAAAAAACAATACAATATTTCTTTTGCATACCCCTTACAAGGAGGCTTGAAAAATTCCTTCATCCTCTCATTCACTGAGCCCTGTGACCACATACTTGTTTAGTTACACATGAAAGTTATACACATTACATATGTAACTTGAAATGACCTCTCAACACTCGGCACTGATGCCACCACTCCCATTTTGCTGGTTTTCCTAAGGGTGTTTCCCACTTCCCTATATACTTGTTCAGCATGACAATTAATTTACTTTACAGCCACAAGGCAATGCAGGACAAGGAAGAGATTCTGACCACCCACAGCCCATTGAGAACAGAGATGGAGGAAGTGTAGACACACAGAGTACCTACTTGGCACTCCCACCATTGGGGAAAAAATCACCTCCACATGATTTCTGTTCCCTTGTACAAAATATACTAAAAGGAAGAGATTTTACACTCATATTAATGATTATAGAACTTTACCTTTTTTAAGCACTTGATTTTTGCCTGAAAAAGGTTCTACCATTCTAGACTATCAGTTTTCATTTCTGAAAATATATTTAAAAGTATTGGAAAATACACTGAAGGAGAGTAGAAAGAGGCTTACTAGATCTGCGTTTAACTTAACTCACTCACTTTTGCATGTACATGTTGTACTGTGTTTGGACAGCATTATTAATGTTTTACCTGAGCCATAATTTTCTCATGCATTGTACCTATTCCTTGATTAAAATCAAAATGGGCTTCTTGCACTATGCTGCAAACTCTCTTTCCAACTCCAATAAGACAGGCTATAAATTAAGAATGTCATATATCAAAATAGGTAAACTCAAAATACAAGTTGTTCAGCAAACTGACAGGCACAAAAATCAAAAGCTGGAGTTTCCCTGGAGCACCACCTTGTGGCTGCCAAGAAATTGAACTCACCCAAAACACAAACACTAATAGGTCCCCAATATCGTAGGGATGAAACTTAAACAGATCTTCCCATATATAATATTCTACACACAGTAGTAGCAACAGAAGACCAACAGTTCATACTGAAATAGGTAAATTTTCGTAACAGCCTACAAAAAAGTTAATAGTACATAAAGTAACGCAAGTCAGGACAGATAAGACAGTCCAAAGGTATATGCAGCTCATGCTTCAGACTCAAAACTAAGACATGTGGAATAAACTTTCAAGATATAAAGAGGCAAAACATCTTAAACAGACAAAATTGCAGGATACAAGCAAGTTCTCGAATTCTGCTGGAGACTTTGTTTCTGAGGCACAAATAAATGGCATCAGCATTCTTTCTGAGCAAGTCCAGAGCATGCCATAACCCAGATGTCACGTTACAGCTGCAAAGTCACTGTAGCAAGAAATTAAGCAGGCCAGTCACTTCGTTTCCTACCTTAATAACTTTTCTGCTGTTTCCAGCTGCTCTCCACAATGGACAAAGCCAGGCTGACCTGGTCTTTGTCTATTCCAGACCAAAGGCTGCAATTTGACAGTGAACTGGAAAAAACACTATCAAGTTTGACTTGTAGGAATGCCAAGAATACTGGTCACTAATAAACTAAGATTAAAAAGGAAAAAAAAAAAATCATAGCATGACCAGTAATTTTAGAGAGGCAGGCATGACTTGATCTTGTTCTCTTCAAACTTGCTGAGAGGCATCACATGCCATTCAAGTTATGAGAAGAGTAATACCCAAAGACACAAAATGAAGAGAATTATATACTCCTCCAAGTCTGCTGTTGGCAGTGTCTTCATTAGGACAGTAAGCTATGGGTTTCTCCTCCAGGTAACTGGGAAACAGACCTCTATTTCCT